>NC_056728.1:643864819-643954819 GCF_019279795.1 Protopterus annectens
CCAGCGTCCTGGAATCTCTATCAGAGGGGGTAGGATTTTTGGCAGTAGTAGCCTTAATGCCCTTGGGTCCCTGTCAAATTGTCTCAGGATCCACAGTAGGATTTTTGAAAAGGAACTTGTGAGTGTCAGGAACTCTGTAATACCTATAAGGGTTTTCTGGGAGCAGGAGGTAAAGAATCAGGGGCAGGCTCGATTCCGAGAAGGCATCATCAACAATGTCCAGTACAGGAGGTATAGCTAAAGGCCTGTGTTGGGGCAGGAGTAAGAAATCCCTAAGCCTCTTTTTGGAGTCAGAGTAATCCTGGCCTTCCCAGCGAAATTGCTACCTAAGAGTATGCAAGTTTTCAAGGTGTTTGATTTTTCTACTTAGGGCGAAATATATTAAGTAAAGCTGTCACTGGAATTCATGCGTTACTGCTCACAAGATGAAAAGTAACTGCAGGTTACTGGCCCATAAAAGAATACTCCTTGGGGAAAAGGAACATCTCACCTAATCAACTAGCCATGGGTGGGAGTTTCTCAAGGTCTTTCTTAGCTAACAATTTTGGAGAGCACAGGGAGAACCAAGATTGGCCGTGATTCAGGAAGTTACACGGATATTTCCCAAGCATGCTTATTCATGCAACAGCTGTGGTAGCTTAAGCAATCAAAGTCTGGATTTGTGAGGAGAGAGGTCATGTGCTTCCCTGAATTCAACCCTATGGACAACAGGACTCATCCATGGGATAGTCTTCCATATTTTCATGATCAAGTTCTTCATACTGAGCTGAAAATTCTTAGTATGTATCAATACTGGATTTAAATTCATTGTCTTGTCTAGTGGAAAGAAATAACTGGTCTCCAAGATCCATTTTATGGGAAACTACAAGCTGGGTGGCTATCCTCAAGTACATTTATACAAGGCCATGGTTAACTCTGGGTACTCTAGGAAGGAAAAATAACATATACCTTTGTATTTTATCTGTTGATCTACAACAGGACCTTCCTTTGGTGGAGCTACCGCAAGGTTTACTTTTCCTTCATTCCACTACATCCAAATCAGCCATTTTTTTCTGAAACTCCTATAGTGAAAGGCACAGGTGTATCCTTTGTTGGTGCACATAAACATACTATGTGCGTCACTAAGGACGTTGTGGAGTGCAACAGTTTCTGAAGTAATATGGTACTAAAGAAGGCTAACTCCCGCTGTCATGACCTAAGCAACAAAGCCTGATTAGGGTATAAAACAACACAAATGAAGCAATGGCAACATTTTTAAAACAAATACTAGAAGCAGTCATGCTCTTGATGCTGTGGCATTTGGCAGACGCATCTTCCACTGAGTGGGTTGCCACTTGAACACATAAGAAAATGGGATCTGGTAATCTCCCTGAAAAAATGATTGCTTGGCAACGGTCAGCCCCTTCCCTCTTTGGAGTAATAGAGATGAAGAACTTTTTATTTTTCTAAGCTCAAGTTCTTTCTTTAGATAGAAGTTGGGTCAGTGGTGCATGTCCACCATGTGAAGCTATCTTCCTCTCCTGGATGTCTTCTCTAAAAAGAAGGTAGCAAAATGACTGGACGGTTGTAAAGACAATTCTTACACATCTTAAAGGAGAAAATGAAGGCTGGTTCTAAGGGATACTTGATTCTTGTAAAAAAAACTGATGTATTTCTCTACAGATAATGGACTGAAACTCTGAAAGCCTGTAGGTAGAGATGATAGTAATGCTGAAAAGCATTTTCCATGAAAAAAAACTATTGGGGATTCGTTGGACCTTCAGGTTCTGATGGACCTGTGACCGGAGTTTGTGAAGAAAAGGTTTTGTTCTAGAGTGCAACTACTGAAAAATGAGCAGGTAACTCAAGGGACCACTTTCTGAAAGCAGCCCGGTTGTATACTTGTTCTGTTAATTAAACTAGGGGCTGGGTTGTGCCTAACTCCACAGAAACATCCCATCAAGGCGAGTATTAGTGGTGTATCTTTTCCTGGTTCCCCATCATCCACCAAATGGCAGAACAGACACAAACTCAAGCCCCTGTGACTACAGGACAAGGATTCTGCACGAGTAAAGAAAAATAACTGTAGGAGGAATTAATCTCAAGAAGGGTATGACTGATGCTGGCTGTGATGATGTAAGGTAGTGCCAGCTGTGCCAAGGGGAGTAGGGGAGTGCATGTATGACATATGTCAGCATAGCCAGATGGAGTTTTGTAAAGTGTTACATGTCTTTTGAATATCAAACTGATTTGTACAGATGTTTGTGTTAAAATGTATTTGTAAAGTTGCTTCTATTGAAAATGCATCAACAGCATGTCCCACTAGACAGAAAAGTAATAGACATGTATGTCGGACTGTATTGTTGTAACTGATTAAATGAAAATCTTTTAACACGGAATACTGGAAGAAAAACTAACTGAAATTAAATGACTTGGTTTAGGCCATAAAGACCATCTCACAGGTCTGAATGCAGCCATATGTCGGTCAGTGGGTGTCAGGTCACCACTTTTGAAAGGCTGGCAGACAATTTGGTGAGGGAACAAGCCCTTAGCACTTTGCCTGAGGACGTAAGAATCTGGCCGTCAGACAGAGTGCAACTCTGCTGATGAGCTGGGAAGACAAAGGGATCTCTACCAGGCAAGCAGGGCACCACTGCACAAGAAGGGGATATCCAGAGCTGCACATGGGTTCAAGGGAACCCATGATGGGCAGCCTAAACTACCCCAGAGTCCACCAGTAACAGGGGAAGCTATTAGTTCAGGTAGACAGCCAGGATCAAGGTTTAGATGTTTTAAATGTAAGCAGAGGGGCCATGTAGTAAACAAATGTCCACTGAAGCAAGGTGGGGAATCCAACAAGTGGGAATAAAAGTATCCTAGTGGTAAATTGTCTGGAGACAACAGGTGTTCCAAACTACCACCAGAGTTTGCATCCTATCTTAGTGGATGGAAAACAGGCCACTGCTAAGACAGACACAGCCTCCAACGTAACCATTATGAAGCCTGCAGTGGTAAAAGAGCAGCAGTACTTGCTTAGGCAGTCCACTCCTATCAGAGCTTTAGGAGGTACCCCATTTCAAATACCTTTGGCTAGGGTTCACCTTGACTGGGAGAGTAGAAAAAGAAGCAAGCAAGTAGGTGAGTTTTTGAGGATATCCCTGCAGATATTTTCCTAGGGAATGATTCTGATAATGCAGTATTTTGTGTGCATGCAGTTACATGCATTCAGACCTGGAGGGTCTAGTAGCCTGGGGTAGACCCAGAGTCTCAGAATAAAGCTCCCCTGCATGAAGGAAGTTGCGCGGCAAAAACACGTATTTCAAAAACAAAAAAAGCCAGCAACAGATGAACTGTGAGAATTATTAAATTTTAATAAGACTTCATTAAACAGACCGGTTTCGGCCTGGAATTAGCCTGGCCTTCGACCGGTTTCGGCCTGGAATTAGCCTGGCCTTCTTCAGTGTTATAAAAAACTGAAATGAATACAAGAAGTCTTAAATAATGAAAGACACAAACAAATAAACATGAGTGGCTGACAAAAAGCATCACTAATTTACATCATAAATATTCATTAAGCCCTGGATTAAAAAGAGCACCCAATTTTGTGATCCATTTCTTTTCCTTTATATTGAGTTTATTATGCCAACCAGATTTCTGAGTGCGACCCCCAATAAGCTTATCAATGATAATAAAGTGAAATTTAGCTGACTGATGTTTAAGTGTATCTTTATACAAAGCATTAGTTATTCTTTTACGTTTGATGTCACTCAAATGCTCTGACATATGTAGCTTGAATGGTCGGGAAGTCTGGCCAGTGTAAATGACTGACAGCTGCAACTTGCCATGTAAATAACCCAATCTGTGTTGCAATTACTTTTATATCAAAGACCATACTACTATTTCTACTGGTGAATTCTTTAGATTTCAAAATATATTTGCAATTCTTACAATGGCCGCAAGGAAAGCAGCCAGTAAGTTTGTCACCCAATATAGTAGTTTGAAATAACTGTGGTAGCATAGAATCAGAATGATGCTTATAGTGACTGAGGTGAGCCCCTAGGTTTTTTACTTTTCTAAATGAAAATGAGCAATCATTTGGAATAAAGATGTTTACTGCAGCATCCGCCTTCAATATGTTCCAATTGTCCCTAACAATATCTATAAACCTATTGGTATTCCGCAAAAAGGTTGTAGTAAGACGTAACGTATTTGAGGACAATGGTTTGTCTTTATATGTCAATAGATCCTGTCTGGTAAGACCCAATGCATAATTCTGTGCCATGGTGACATAACCCGAACTATAGCCCCTATTAATAAATCTATCATATAAGTCCTGGCAATGATGTTTAAAACTGTCATCATCCAAACAGTAACGTCTAATTCTAATAAATTGTGATTTAGGAATGTTTCTTGCAATGTGTTTTGGATGACAGCTGGAGGCGTGGCGTAGGGTGTTACATTGTGGGAACTTCCTATACACTTCAGTATTCAAGGTATGATTATCTTTTCTGGAAACCAAAACATCCAGAAAAGTAATCATAGGTAATCGTAAAGTGAATTCCCCATTTGTTGTCATTCAGATATTCCATGAACTCATTGAGATATTCAATATCAGATCTCCACACCATCCAGCACTCATCCAAATACCTCTGCCAGATGTCAATTTCTGGCAAGAACAAATTATGGCTGTCATCATAACTCAAGATTTCTTCAATGTATGCCATGAATAGATCAGCATAGATGGGGGTAAAGGATGCCCCCATAGCAGTGCCTTTAATCTGTAGATAACATTCCTTATCATAGAAAATCACATTTTTGGTAAGCACATGTCCGGTAAGATTAATCAAAAAGGTGTTAAAGCCAGGTTGATAAATATTTGATTTATACAACCAATATTCGATCGCATCCAAACCTGCCCAATGAGGAATATTAGTGTAGAGAGAGCTAACATCTAATGTACATAGCCACCGATTTTCCTCAATTTGCACGTCATTGATAATACTTAGAAATTGGGTGGTGTCTTGGATCCTAGATCTGACCCAAGAGAGCAAAGGTTTGATATGTCTTGTCAAATATTGAGATAAGGGCACAGTTTGTGATCCAATACCAGACACAATGGGTCTACCCGGTGGATGTAAAAGATCTTTGTGTATCTTAGATAAAAAATATATATACTGTCTAACAGGATCAGCAATAGTAAGATGTTTGAAAATCTTAGCTGTAATAATACCATTGTCAAGTGCAGAATGTAAGAAACTATCAATTTGTTGTTTAAACATAAAAGTGGGGTCAAGTGGCATTTTTGTGTAATACCTGGCATCACCCAATTGTTTGTGTGCCTCAATATCATAATCAATCCAATTCATGACAACCACTACCCCACCTTTATCAGCATTAACAATCACCAGTTCCTTATTCTGCACAAGTTCACTCAAACAAGATATGTCAGACTCAGACATATTATTCGGCATAAGTGGACCTGTGCTGGACACAAAATGTAAATCTCTAAGTGCACTCTGTAAAAACAAATTTACAAAAGGATGCATAGGGGGTGTAAACAAGGAGGCATGATATTTGAATTCATTCAGAATCTGTTGTTCCGCCCCTTATCCTGAAAAAATAATTCGAGGTTAATCAATCTGCAAAATGTAAATAAGTCTTGAGCAAATGTATCTTCGGGTACAAAAAAAACAGGTATAAAAGATAGACCTTTATTGAGCAGAGATATTTGTTCCGGGGTTAAAACAGTATTAGAAATGTTACAAACATTATTACCAACAACAGAATTTACTTGTTCGTTAATACTTCCATGAGATTCTGAAGACTTGAAACTCTTTTTGTGTTTTCTACCCCCCCCCCTCGGTGTGGTCTAAAGGGGATGTATCATTTTTACGTTTAGGAGTTGGAGACCCCATGGTGTGCTGTGTTTCAATGTCTGTGCTGGATGATGAATCATAACCAGTAGTGTCAGTCTGATTATCACGTCCTTTAAGGATAGAACGTGGACGTTTTCGTTTAGAAACTGGAATGTTCCTACTATGCATATCTTGAAACCTTACATGTCTAGTATACTTAAAGGGTTGTCCCCACTCAATCAGTTTGGTCACGAGAGAACTTTTTGAGTTTTCTTTCTTTGAGTTGAGCATCAAAATTCAGCAATTCTGAGCTAAGTTTAGACAATAGTGCAGGAAAAAATACATCATCCTGATATTGATTACAACCTTCAATAAGTTGTAACACCTTAGTGGTTTCTTTATCAATAACCCTGGTATAAAACTTAGATAAAGATTCAACAAATTTCATTGAACATTCTTGTTGATTAGATAACCATTCTGTTGTTAATATATCATCAGGTTCTGCTACTAGGGGTTGAATTTTTACTTTGAGACCCCTTGGACTCATGCCTTTAAGCAAATAAGCTTTAAATAATTTGAAGTGCCAAACAAAAGACCTAAGTGCTTTCATATTTTTGTTTAGATCACAAAATAATTTCTCACAGTACTGTTCAGGCTTCATGGAAATAGTATTTCCTGTAGAATTGGGAACCTCACCAATTCCAAAGGCTGCAAGATCATCCTTGTCAGAAGATAGATTCAAAAGTATTCTATTTAAATCCATGATTAATAAAAAATTAGTCAAGCACAACGTTGAAAATAACCACACCCTGTATAAAAGATTAATAAATCAACAATTGGACAATAATGGCAACAATCCAATATTCAGGAAAAATTAGCCACGTCCAATACAGGACAATAATGGTATAACAAACCAGTCAAATATAGGTGTAGTGTCAGGCACTCCAAAGAATATATCTCTATTCCTGTGTACAAACAAAAGAATATAACAATTATATAATGTCGAAGGAGTCAAAGAGAAAAAAAAGACATATAGAGAAATATATATGTATAGTTATGTATAACTAGCCAGCCCTGAACTAGATGATCAACCCAAGAATGGTGAATGACTTATACTGGTTAAGCTAACCAAAAAAATATATATTTTTAGACAAAATATATATATATAATAGCACATGTAACAACCACTAGATAATCTAAGTCCAAAATGTAGTTATAGGTTTCAAGATAAAGTAGAACCAAACCAATTAGCACTAAACAAATATACTAATCCAGCATCAATACTAATTGAACATGTATGCAATATGTGCACAATTATTAAAATACAACATTACCTATAAGATAAACGAACTGGCATGAATTGTACAAAAGACAGAAAACTAAAATGTCTATGTTCAAATGAAAAGTCCAAATGTTCCAAAGGGTAGAAAACACTACCATTAATACAAAGGGCTAATGTAAACACCCAAATATTATTATTAATACAAACACAGTACCATTTTAGAGATGTCCAGAGTTTCCATTTATGCACAAAGACATGGAAACAAAATATATAAATGGTGTTGGTTAATGTCCAAAGAAATAATCATAGATAACGCCCACAGTCATAAACCAAGGCCTCGATTGTCCCGAGAAACTTTTAGCAATATTGCAGAATTGAACGCCAAAACATTCATCAGCAACAGTCCAGGCACCCTTGTCTAATTCTTAATCCAAGTTTGATGTTTCGTGATAATATAAAACAAACTGACCCCTTGTATAGAATACGACACTTTCCAACATTAGATAAATAGTAATACACTACCCACCAAAAACATACATGGCATAGTGAAAAAAGATTCAAAAAAAGTTTTTGTTACAATAAAGTACCACAGTCGTCGATGGAAATCCAGTCCAAATAAGCAACTCAAGATTAAGAGAAGTAACCCTCGAGCTGTAGATGGCGTCAGGCGCCCAATGCAACGAGCCATGCAGCTAAAATAATTCCACAAAGGCGTAAATGTGATACATCGCTCACAAAAAGTAACCAAAACCCCAATATTCCATTAGTTCACTCAAAGGTTACTTAGGGTATAAGGATTGACGAAAATAATGAAAAGAAATATTCCAAATAGAAGAATGATGCAAGCCAGCCAAAAACGAACATGTCTTCACAGGACACCATGGGTACCCAGCAGGAAATAGGATGTAGTGTATCAGAACAAAGCTCCCCTGCACGAAGGAAGTTGCGCGGCAAAAACACGTATTTCAAAAACAAAAAAAGCCAGCAACAGGTGAACTGTGAGAATTATTAAATTTTAATAATAAGATTTCATTAAACAGACCGGTTTTGGCCTGGAATTAGCCTGGCCTTCTTCAGTGTTATAAAAAACTGAAATGAATACAAGAAGTCTTAAATAATGAAAGACACAAACAAATAAACATGATTGGCTGACAAAAAGCATCACTAATTTACATCATAAATATTCATTAAGCCCTGGATTAAAAAGAGCACCCAATTTTGTGATCCATTTCTTTTCCTTTATATTGAGTTTATTATGCCAACCAGATTTGTGAGTGCAATCCCCAATAAGCTTATCAATGATAATAAAGTGAAATTTAGCTGACTGATGTTTAAGTGTATGTTTATATAAAGCATTAGTTATTCTTTTACATTTGATGTCACTCAAATGCTCCGACATACGTAGCTTGAATGGTCGGGAAGTCTGGCCAATATAAAATGACTGACAGCTGCAACTTGCCATGTAAATAACCCAATCTGTGTTGCAATTAGCAAAGACTTTTATATCAAAGACCATACTACTATTTCTACTGGTGAATTATTTAGATTTCAAAATATATTTGCAATTATTACAATGGCCGCAAGGAAAACAGCCAGTAAGTTTGTCACCCAATATAGTAGTTTGAAATAACTGTGGTAGCATAGAATCAGAATGATGCTTATAGTGATTGAGGTGAGCCCCTAAGTTTTTTCCTTTTCTAAACGAAAGAGCGCAATAATTTGGAATCAAGATGTTTATTGCAGCATCCGCCTTCAATATGTTCCAATTGTCCCTGACAATATCTATAAACCTATTGGTATTCCTGCCAAAGGTTGTAGTAAGACATAACGTATTTGAGGACAATGGGTTATTTACATGGCAAGTTGCAGCTGTCAGTCATTTTATATTGGCCAGATTTCCCGACCATTCAAGCTACTTAAATTTCACTTTATCATTGATAAGCTTATTGGGGATTGCACTCACATATCTGGTTGGCATAATAAACTCAATATAAAGGAAAAGAAATGGATCACAAAATTGGGTGCTCTTTTTAATCTAGGGCTTAATGAATATTTATGATGTAAATTAGTGAGGCTTTTTGTCAGCCAATCATGTTTATTTGTTTATGTGTCTTTCATTATTTAAGGCTTCTTGTATTCATTTCAGTTTTTTATAACACTGAAGAAGGCCAGGATAATTCCAGGCCGAAAACCGTCGAAGGCCAGGCTAATTCCAGGCCGAAACCGGTCTGTTTAATGGAGACCCAGAGTCCTCACAGCTGAACTGGGGCTGGTGATTTGACTATTTCAGGGAGGGAGCTACCCTGTACTAGTGAGCCTGAAGGTGAGTCACAGCTGTTGACAGGTAATGATGTTCCCTTGGACAGAGTGACTGCAAGGGTAGAGGTGAGTGGTAGTACCCAGGCTGACAGTGAGGCACCACTGTCTGAAGATATCAGACTTCCTAGGGAAGAAGAGTTTGGAAGGGTCACAAAGGTAGAGTTGAGACCGTCTCAGCTCTCGGACCCTACATTACATGGCTTGAGGGAGGTTGCTAAGGAGGCACCTGATTCTCAAGGAAAAGGGGAGTCTGTATACTGGAACAAAGGGTTACTGTATAGAGAGTGGACCCCTGAGGGAGGGCTAGAGGGTGAGGTAATACAGCAGCTGAAAGTGCCCACAGCCTGTCTGGCAATTTCAATCATAGTCCATGATATTCCTTTTTCAGGTCATATGGGCATAATGTGTACCAAGAGACTTATGCAGAACTTTTACTGGCCTGGGATTGCAAGGGATGTAACAGGATATTACAGAACTTGTGAGCAGTGTCAAAACGTAGGCAAGGCAAGAGACAAGGTCAAAGCTCATTTGATGCCTTTGCCTGAAACTGAGGAGCCATTTCAAATGGTAGCTATGGATATTGTGGGGCTTCTGAGTACCTCAACTTCCACAGGGAAGAAATACATCCTAGTGGTAGTAGATTATGCTAGTAGATACCCTGAGGCAGTGGTTCTGTCCTCCATCAAGGCAGATAAAGGGGGAAATTCTTGGTTAGAAATTTTCAGCAGGGCAGGTTTCTAGAGAGAGAAATACTGACTGACATAGGTGCCAATTTCATGTCAGATCTGCTGGCTTGTCTGTAGGACTGCTGTGGGGTGAAGCACCTAAAGACTACCCCCCCTACCACCCCCAGACTAATGGTCTTTTGGAGAAGTTAAACTCTACACTAGAAACCATGCTAAGGGCATTTGCAGAACAGTTAGAGAGTGGGACAAATATCTGCCCCATCTGCTGTTTGCATACACACAGGTACCCCAAGAATCCACAGGTTTTTCACCATCTGAGTTGTTGTATGGGCATAGGGTGATTGGGCCCTTGGATTTGATTCATGATGAGTGGGAGGATAAGTGTGAATCCCACAAGGAGTCTGCTGTGCCATATGTCCTAAACTTCAGGATAAAGCTTAGGGAGCTCATGGACTTGGCCCAAGAGAACCTGGCAGGAGCCCAACAGCAGAAAAAGGTCTGGTATGACAGGAATGCTCGAGCCTGACAGTATGCTGTGGGAAAGCAGATTATGGTGCTCATCCCGGTCAGACACAATAAGCTGCAGATGGCTTGGGAAGAACCCTTCAAAGAGGTAGGAAAGGCCAGTGATGTTAACTACATGGTAAACCTGCTAGGCAGAAGGTAGGGGCATAAACTGTACCATGTTAAGATGATGAAGCCTTACCATGACAGGGAGGCCCTTGTGCTGAGTATTTGCAGTGGGTGGCAGTAGGAGTCTGAGGGAGATCTGGTGACTGATCTCCTCAGTGAGGCTCAGACTGACAACTCAGTGGAAAGGGTCAGCAATGCCAGTGCAGATGGGCTCTCAAGTGATGTTTCTTCAGGGTCACTTGAAAAAACTAGCTTAAGTCTTAAAAGGGGGGGGAGGTGTAATTATGTCAGGTAGTGCCAGCTGTGCCATGGGGAGTAGGGCCGTGCATTTGTAACATATGCCAGCAGAGCTGGCTGGAGTTTTTTAAAGAATTTTATGTCATCTGAATATCAAACTGATTTGTACAGATGCATGTGTTAAAATGTACTTGTAAAGTTGCTTGTGTTAAAAATTTATCAACAGCAGGCCTGCTGGTTAGAAAAAAATATATACATGTATGTCAGACTGTACTGTTTTAACTGATTAAGTACGTTTTAAGAGGATACAAGAAGGGAAGGGGTTAAGTTCAGCCCACCTAACCATACGAAAATTAGCCTGAAATTAAATTACTTGGTTTAGGCCATAAAGATTTTTATCTCCAGGTCTGAATGCAGCTAGAGATGCAATGTCTGTGAAAAGCCTTTCTGCAGGAAGGGGTGGAAATGGTGGAACTGTTTTATAGCTTCCAGATGCTGTATTAAGCCTTAGCATAAATCTAAGTGTGTACTGTGACACCTCTGTGCCAGTTTCTGGCTCGGCTGCTAGTGAGGGGGTAAGTGCTGGAATCACAGAGTCAGGTGACCAGATGTGATGTCATTCTGTAGCCAGCACTAAAACTGTATTTGAATACTAGTGGGAGATGTGATAGATGCACTCTGTCTCGGACCTGACAACAAAGACACTCACCCACCTCATCCTGCCTTGCATTGGTAAGTAGGGAATAGTAATTCAGTTAGAAAACATAGTGAGATTAGCTAAATACTGTTTTTTCTTCGAGTTTTTCCATCTGCATTGTTTTTTTACATTTTCTGTGAATTGAAATTATGGTATTTTCATGTTATTAAATATATCTACACTTTTCAATGTGGCTTGTCCTTCAAAAAGTATTTAACCTTTGAGAGCACTTGCATTTATTTAGTAGCATTGCGGCTCCACGTTCTAGAAAGCCTTGCTGTTTGGTCAAATACTACCATCTGTAGAAATCTTAATTTTTACTAAGTGTAATTGGGTAACATTGTAACAGCCTTAGAGTAGCTGGCTTTGGGTGTTCTGGTGGCAGTGTATCTACCTTACAGTCCAGGCAGAGGTGGCAAAGCAGGTAAGCTGTGCCAGCCTTTCCCAGTTTTTTTGTGTGCGCGCATGTGCGAGTGTGAGTGTGTGTGTGTGTGTGTGTGTGTGTGTGTGTGTGTGTGTGTGTGTGTGTGTGTAAATCAGCTCTCACAGAGAGTATGTGTGTTAACTACTTTGAACAGGGACAGAGAGGGTGGTGGAGGACTTGGCTTGGAACACCCAGCTAAGGACTCAACTCCATAGTTGTGTCAGTGGGAAGTCTTACTTGGGGACAGGAGAGAAAACCCAGCCCCAGGACTGGACAGCGCATTCCCTTGTGTGCTCTTAAGGGAAACTGCACTTGGTGCAGAGAGCTGCTTCTGAAAATACTGTCTCCCCCCCCCCAGTGAACATTCCTCACCGGTGTCAGTGGTGGGGACTGAGATACCTTAATCACTGGCTCAGAGGAGGGACGTCACACTCGTTCTCAATATTCATCATTTTATGAAGATTCTCTAGCATCAACTAGGACTGTAAAAAGGACTCCCCTACTGGTCTCCAAGTTATGCACTCTCAACTGCTGCCATTCTTTAAGCATAATCACAGGTCAGAAGCTTCTTCCTCCTAAATATTCTGCCAGATGGACTGAAATGCTGAGCATTCATGGCAGTGATTCATACTGTATTCCTGTCTCTGCAGGACTTGGATCACAATTTGAAGGTCACACAAACACATTAATGGTTAAATGCTTCAGATAACTGATGCATGAACTTTTATTCAATGTCCATCAAGACTCCTGACATAAACTGTGGGATATCTCGAAAAGAAATGGTGAGGTCACAGGCCAGCATCTTTCTCCTCCTCTGTTATGAGGTGCTGATGACTGGCATGCATGCATAAAAAAGAAATTACAATGGTATTTAGGAAAAAGCTGCAGAAAAGGAGTGAATGGAAGGATAATATTAATCACAGATGCACTGAGAAGGGTAACCAATGCTACCTCAACACTGTCCCATACCACAGATGGCACTATCTCACACAAAGATTGAGGCCTCTTCCACGTGGTATAGAGATGCCACCTTCAGCTCTCCAGATGGTCTTTAGGAGAAAACTGGGAATGGCACTTCCACAAACCCCTGCATCACCTCAACATCAGTGGAAGGAACCATAAAAATCTCTACATTCTATGCCATCATTATACTGACCAAAGTGACAGTGGTTAACCTAAATCAGGGTCACTGTACAGACAAGGTCCCTGACTGGCGTAAGAGACCTTTCTTCTGAAGGAGAAGCAGCCCATTGTTCAAATGCTAGTGATCATGTTGCCGATTCATCCATACTCAGATTCATCAATGACATCACTCACCAACTCCATCTTACTGACTTCTCCCTGGCAAACTGTCTATGATCTTGATAAGATGAGGGACACCTTTACCTTGAGAAAACAGCCCTTCATTGTACTCTGACCCAGAAAACACCACTGCAAGAATTATACCTCTTAACAAAGACAGTGAAGAGAAGTGTTCCTTACGCAGTGATGTTTTCACTTCTAAACATATGAAGACTGATTTGCCAGTGATGCTCTTATCCATTTTCTGACAGCTTTTGATGATTTTGCTTTCAGACACATACTTCACACAGACACAAAACAAAAAATTCATGATGGTCCTGGGAACTCATTTTGTCTGCATTTATATTTGGAGATCAAACATTTTGCCATGTTGAAGTTACCGGAAATTGAGTTGAGGAAAAAAAAATGACAAAAGGGCCAAACATTTAAATGAAATTACTTGTTAATAAACCCAATCCGAAACTATTCACCAATCAAATATTTGAAAAAAAAATTGGAAAATAAATTTGTGAAAACGGATAAAAAAAAATAAACAAACACTAGCTAAGTTCAATCCAACAAATCACATTAAAGAACCGAGATGTATTAATCTGTTCTCGCTCTAGCTGCTTACCAACAGCAGCAGATTTTGAAGTCATAGCTCTGAAGTAGTAATCAACAGTTCCACGTGTTTGGATAATTGTTCTATGAGAAACACACCCAGATCTCCAGAAGCACAGCTGGTTCAACAAAAAAAAAAAAGGATATTTCTTTGTATGCGATGCACGACACCCCCCTCTCCCAGCCATTCACATTTCTGTGCCCTGCCACAACCCTCCTTCGACATATTTTGTTAAAAAAATAATTTACTTTAAACTGTAGCAAACTACTATAAATGTAACAAACAGTTTTCTACAGTTTATCCTCTGCCTGCCTGGGACACTACACTACAGTGCTCATGGAATAGTTTTAAAAAAATAATGAATTCTTTTTAAACTGTAGCAAACGGCTTGCTACAGTTTATACCCTGCCTGTACAGAGTGCTACAGCACTCAGGTTTTAGTTTAAGAGAAAACCTTTTTTTTAATTTTTAAACTGAAGCAAACTATGATGTAGCAAGCAGTCAGTTGCTACACTTCAGACCACACAAGGAGTGCTACAGCACTCAGGTTCGATTCACAAATGCAATACTGGCTTTTAAAAGCCAATACTGCATTAGAGAGATCAGCATAGGTTGATTGCACCCCCCACAACACTTTGTGCCCTGGGCAGGTGCCCCTCTCGTCCCACCCTAGCTACGTTACTGCAGATCTCGGTACTAATGAAAAGCCAAATCAGGTATCTATACATCTCATAATTAAATACTTCACCTTTTCTGTTTAATATTTCAGCTGCACAACTTCATTACAATATTTGTGGTTACAGACATCAAACCTGAACAGATCAGTTCAAAGAACTGCTTGTTCTGTTAATGAACCAAAATAGGATGCCCTAAAGAAGAATGCACCATTAATACCATCCTTACTACAGGAAGGAGAGAGTCATGGAAGTTCAAAAGCACTTCTCAGTAACAGTAATGAAAATGAGATGTGGTGGACTGGCTACAGTGCTGCAAAGGTTACTCTGATGACAGGGAAAAAACACCACCTAGCATCTTGCTAGATGCATAAGCTAACACACCGGTTTTGTATGCCCCTACTTTCAATTTCTCCCAAGCAGTAGTTTTTTTAGTTTTACTGAATCATTTTAATACAAGGAGAAGAGATAGGATCTATAAAAGGCATGCACAATAAAAATGAAGTATAGCTGTGAAACACAAATGTCTGGATAGTTCACAACAGCACACTCAGAGAACAGCAAGTCAGTACTGATCATTTCACCACCAATATAAATCAATATTTTAGTGGGTAAACAACTGCAGAGTTACCACCAATATAAATCAATATTTTAGTGGATAAACAACTGCAGAGTTACCTGTACATAACTGTATTGTTTGCGTCTTTCGGCTTTTCCCGGTTAGGGGGTCGCCACAGCGGAACTCCGGTCCGCTAATGATTGGTAGCTGATTTTTACGTGCCGAGTTACCAGCCCTGACGCACAACCTTCAATGAAGGTACGCCCATTCACACGTCTCCACGCAGAAGACGCTCTAGCTGAGAATCGCTACCGCAGCACCACTTACACCACTAAAAATATGTAGAACATATGATCTGCATACAATTACCAGTGACATGCCATGCAGTTCCAAGGTTGATGACAAACTGACTGCCAAAGTTACACAAAAATATTTAAAAAACTTCTCTGTTATGCATGTCTGGTTTAGAAAAACTGCGAAAGAAATCAACCTACCCAACACATTTGCACAGAATCAAAGGAAAAGATGTGCCACAAACACTTACCCTCGACCAGTTAAATAACGTGCTGCAGGGCTATTCCTAGCAATATTTCCAGCAGGTGAGATATGATCAGTTGTGACAGAGTCTCCCAAATTTAGCAGTACATATGCATCAACGATTGACTTGGGAGGAAGAAGATCCAGTGTCTAAAACAAGACAGGTGCATTAGAAGCAGAACAAACTACATTTTTTTGCTACTTTTTTTGTCTTACTTCTATGACCACTGAGCCACCCCCTCACTTGCTCTATAGGCCTGTATGTTCCCAAAGAGGCAAAAGCTTTATTGGCCCATTTGTTCCTGTCAGGTCAAGGGCTGACCAGCAGACATTGGTGCCATCACCTATGTATGCCTCAGTGTTCAGGGTGCAATGATGTCAACAAGGGAACAACCCCTTGAGACTGCTCTGCTCCCCTAAAGCCAGTGCTCCCAAGTGGTCTCTGATTTCCACCAGATACTTTACCACAGGACCAAGCATCAAGGACTTGTGCCCCCCCCTGTGCCCCGGAGGTGAGCTGGCCAAATGCATCAATTCTCCCCTTCCCATACAGCCTCAACAGGTGCCTGAGCTTTCTAATCAAACCAACACTTACAGGAAAAAAGCTTTCATTCGTCTCTTAGCAATATCTATGGAAAACAAAACGGATGCAAAGGTTCAGCACAGCTTATTAATCAAGACATTTACAAAAACTCACTGCAAAAAATGACTAATTTTACTGCACAACAAAAAATGGCAGTCTAACTTGTCTCTATAAGCAGAGAACAACAGAACATATAAACTGCAGTTCACATATCTATACAAGTGAGCTAAATGAACATGGTGCACTGACTACTACTAAGGAATTTTTTTAACGCACTTTCACTGATCATAACTGGATTTGAGAAAAAAAAAAATTGCTACCGAGGCTTGTATCCCATAAACAGTTTTAAAGCTGGTTATTTACTCTTAAAAAAGTACTCCATTATAAAATCATAATACTATACGTGTTATACAGACGGTATCAGTAAGGCAGCATCAGTCTCTCGCCTCTATCTACCAAAAGGAGACTACATCATATTAAATAAGTGTGTGTGTGTGTGTGTGTGTGTGGGGGGGGGCATAGTAAAACAGTTGAATGCCCAAGTCAAATACGATAAATAGACTTCTAGCATCTGCTAGAGGGATCAAGGCATCAAGGAAAATAGAGAAAGTCCTCAACGAAGCAATGAGTAAAAAAAGGAAGTGACAGCTTACAGTTATTTTGTCTAATATATAGTTACACCTTTTTTAACATGTACATCAATTTACCATACCAGATAACCAATAAAACTACCTAGGTCTTACCCTCAATGTAACCTTTTCTTTCTCTTTACACACAGACAACATAATGTGCTTTCCCAAATGAAACCTGCCATACAATCTCCTGCCTTCTCACTCCAGCTTCTTGCACTGCAGTCGCTATAAATATTTTCTGTACTATACTGAAATATGGCCTACCATTACTGGTCTTTCACTCATCCAATAACTCACACAGTCTACAGACAGCATAAAACAAACAAAATAGTACAGTTGTGTAAAATCTTACTATATGCAGTTTTCCTAACGGAAGGGATATCCTGTTAAGGATAGCCCAATTTCTGGCCAGTATATCAAAGCCTTTTATACTTCAGGTGCCATATATCACATGTATGCTCCCTGTGCAAGGCATATAGCATAAAGGTGATGTATGGACACACATACCTGAAACTGAAAAAGCCCCAGGAGGAACAGACTATCCCTAGGGACAAGGAAGAACGTGCATTCAGAGGAGAAAAGAGAAACAACCCCTTGGCCAAGACGGTAAGAATAACAGGCAAGAGCAGAGGGGGCAGGAGGAAGGCAGCGTATACTGCAACAAAGAGAAGGACATCCACTGTTGTGTTAAGATTTTACGTAACTGTACTATGTCCTATATCACTGCTGCAGTATTCCTAAAAGAAGGCAGATTAAAAAAGCTCAAGAGGAAACATGGGAGGAGGATAGCTCTGAAGAGCACTCTAGAAACCCATGCAGGATAGCCCTGGCAAAGCCAGCTCTGTCCCTGGAAATAACATCCAACTTATAAATGCTTACTGAAGGTATGGACAGAAGACCAAGTGGCAGCTTCAAGGATGGAATTGATATCCATCCCTTTTTACAAAGCACCAAGAGGAAGCAAAAGGCCTGGCAGAATGAGCCTTGAAGAGGAAAGACATTTACCATGAAAAAAAATAACAGAAAGAAATGGCTTTAGAAATCCAGGAAGAGATTGTCTGCTTAGAAGCAGCTAAAACCAAAGACCTGGGATGAAAACAAACAGAAAGCTGTTCACATTTGTTAACTTTAGTTTTATTCAAATATCATCCCAGCTGTCTATGCAAATCCAAGGTGTAAAGAATCTTCTCACTGGCAGACTGCAGAGAAGGAAAAAAGAAAGGCAAATGAACAGATTAAGGGATAACTCATTGACCACCTTGGGCATAAAAGAAAGTTTAGTAGGAAGAGACACCCTGTCTCTGTGGAAAATTAAGAAAGGAGGCACAGCCATGAGAACCTGAAGTTCAGATACCCTCTTGGCTGAAGTGTGAGCCAAAAGAAGAACAGAAGAAAGGCATTCAGACCAACATTCAATGATGGTGTTCAGACTGGTTTTAAAGAAGTTCTGAGTATTTGCGTCTGTATGTCACCTTTACGCCCTACACCTTGTGCAGGGACTGTATGTGTGATGTACAGTGCCTATAAGTACTAAAGGCTTTGGTATACTGGCAGGATGTTGGACTACCCTTGGCAGGAGACCCCTTCTGTTAGGAATTCTGCAACAGTGACATAGCACATCTACAGATATGCTCTTTTAGTGGACTCATTCACACCACTGTAACCCTCTAAATAGATTTCACTGGCTCTCAATAACAGGAGGGTCAACTGTTCCTCTTGGTAACTTTTGTATTCAAAATACTGAATGAAAATAGCTGTCCCCCCATCAGGGACCAAATATATATACACTAAAGAATAGCCAAGACAACAGTACTTCTTTACATAGGTCCCCATTCAAAACTGTCATCAGAGAGCATGCCTTCTCCCAAACTGGTACAGCTTTATAGAATAAACTACCTCCTGAGATAGAGAGCCAGGACTGGCTACATGGATTTAAGACCTCACTTTTAGATTACTTTCTCAAAGGCACTACTTGTAAGTGATTTAAGACTTATTAAAATATGGAGCTTGTAATTTATCAATGTTCTTGCAATTTCATGCTTTCTTAAGCATTGTCTGAGGTTGCGTCTATATTACGTGATCGAATGGTCAGATATTCTAATACGTAATAATCAACCCGTAATAATCAAACTGCCACGATGTCGAATGGAAAATAAAAAAAAAAGAAAAACCCACCCAAACAAACCATTTAAAAGGTCTACACAGGGGGGGGGGGGGGGGGCAAGCCGCCCTGCACCCCCCACCCACCCGCTACTTAAATATACCAACTCAGAGATCGCACTACAGTGAAGCTTCCATTTATGCACTGTACGGAGATCTCTAATGAACCATTCAACATTGTGGCGGTTCGATTACAGGTCGACTATTACGTATTTGAATATCTGACCATTCGATCACGTAATATAGACCCTCTGAGGTTTAGGGAATTGCAACAAAGTTCTCACTCTTTTAAGCATATTAAGTATACTTTAGGTCTTACAAGTATAATTTGTTTTATACATATTAAGTGCACATAATGTAGTTAACCTGGCTCTTGCCATTTATAAAGTCAAGTCTCAATATATCCGATACTGTAGAGATAAGGCTTGCTCTTTTATCGTACCATAATGTGCTAAATCAATATTTCCACTGAGGTATACCTGCATTTTGCCCAGTTATAAATTCATTTGTGACATCTCTTAGACTACAACATTACTTCAGTTTGATTTTGATACTTAAAAGATGTTTTGTTATAGTGACTCAACTTTATTTTATTACACACGAGTATCTATTTTACTTCTTTTATCTATTGTTAAATGCACATTGATTCAGTATCTTTGCTAGTGGTGCAGGTTGTGGTTGAAAAGTGTCTATGGACCAGCCCACCTACCTGGTTATCAAACTTTAAACAAAATAAATAAATGAATAAATAAAGTAGTTCATTAGTACAGTACTCCTTGCTACTGGCAATTCAAAAGCAGAAGACAATATCCAGCTATAGTTTGACTCCTTATCCCCCCCCAACTTGGGTGCCATGGCATTTCATTTTATACATCTGACAACCACCTGTGCCATTTTAGAACTTTCTTGTCTGTGATCAAAGCAAGATTTCCACCCTGCTAGATCCTAGGCAAGGTCCTAAGAATCCTAAGTCAAGCAGGGACGTGTGTACATTCCCTGGAACAAGACAAGGAGAAATACATATGGTTCCCCCAAGGCTATCCAGACATACGCTGGCCAGCGGTCCTGAGAGTTATACCCAAAATGGCCTGAAAGGGGGCTGCCATGCTGTTAACTGAGCTTGTATTGAGTCAATGTTTTCACCTCCTTGATGTCATTTTATACAGGTAGTGAGAAAAGCCCTGCTATCAGAGGATCAGTTATTGCAGTTTTCTACTGGCTTGCAAAAGTACTGTGAAAAGCTAGCATAAGCCTATCATTTTCATTATTTGCTGTTTTTTATTTTTTTATTGTCATTCTCTGCTACAGTTGAACGCAAGTCCTGAAAAAGTAAGTTAAGTTAGTTGGTCTTTTCAAGCTAATAATTCTAGTTTTATTTTCAAGTAGATTGCCAGTCACCCAGTATTACTGCTTCACAGGTTAAAACAGCACTGTCCAAGGCCAAGAATACAGTTTCTATGGGACATGACAATATCCCTGGCTGTGTTTAACATGAACTACAGAGTGAACAGACACCTCACCTGTGTGCCCTTGTTCAATCACAACCTCACCTCAGGCTTCATCCCTACCGAATGGCGCAGTGCTATAGTCATCCCTCTCCACAAAGGAGGAGCAACTACAGACCCTGGGAACTATCACTCCATTAGCCTGACAAGTCTGATATGCAAAAGCTATGGAATGCATCATCATGAACCTAATAAGCAAGGGTATAGGGAATCTCCAAACTCTGGATCCCACATAGTTCGGTTTTGTGAAGGATAGATCATGCCTGCTCAACTTGGTCGACTTCTTTGAGTCAATCACCAGAGCTATGGATGAAGGCAAGGTGGTTCATACAAAATACCTTGATCTGGCCAGGGCCTTTGATACCATTCTCCACTCAGGAATCATATACAAACTCACTAAGCTAGGCATCAACCCCCATGTCACTAAGTGGGTTGCAAACTGGCTCACAAATAGAACCCACAGAGTGAAAGTAGCAGACTCATAGTCAGACTGCCAACCAGTCACGAGTGGAGTCCCACTAGGATTGGTCCTGGGTCCTCTCCTGTTTGGTATCTACTTCTCAGAAGTCCAGCCCAACATGAAGGGACTCTGGCTGACAAAGTTCGCAGACAATTGCAAGTTGGGAGCCATTATTAACTCCCCAAGTGATGTTGACATCCTACAGAAAGGCCTCACTAAGACCAACGGACTGGTGTCAGAACCATGGCCTTAAGCTCAATGCCAAAAAATGTGTCATCCCTTTTGGGGGAAAAAAAAAACAGTTTCCATGAACTACCACATCGATGGTAGTCCACTGAACACAGAAGGAGTTCTAAGATATCTGGAAACACAGGTTGACAGCAACCTCTCTTCTGACCACCACACTGCCACTGTGGTCAGAAAGCCCTTCTGTGGCACATCTCATTACTAAGGGTTTTCCATCCAGGAAGAAAGAGGTCATTGTCTCCCTTTGCTCTTCCCTCGTTAGGCCAATCATCGAGAACAATGCTCCATTTGGCATGTACCTCACCTAGACACCTGCGACAACTGGAGAGGCTGCAAAAGTACCTCACAAAGTGGATCCTAGGCCTTAACCACTTGTCTTATGTGGACAGACTCAAAAAACTCACCTATTCTCCGTCTCATATCGCCTACTTAGAGGCGATCTCTGCTTGACTTACAAAGCCATGTCTGACCCAGCTCTGTTAGAAATGCTGCATCTAAAGAAATCCCAAGCCCTCTGCACCATATGATCCAGAGACCTCAACCTCATTACCACAATCAACAGAACATGCTGGAGGGACAGGTTCATAACCCAGAGACTGCCCATGCTATGGAATAGACTTCCCATACATGTCAGAGCACCTCACTGGCCCTTCTTCAAGAGAAATCTTGATGAGTGGATGGGAAATAGAAAATTCATGCCGGGGATCACTCCAGTGGCTCTGCTCGACATAGGCACTGGGGACTAAGGATGGGTGGCACTATGCCATGGAAATCCTATGGGCTAGGCTTGTAAAGGCTCCAGGGCCATTAGTATAGTACACACCTAATAACCTATGAAGTAAGAGAATTATGACCCCTGAGATTAATGTATATTAGGCTAAGCTGGTTTGTGCTGCACTCTCATTTTAACAATGTAGTTAGAATTATTGTCTTTGATGATCCTAACATCTCTCCCTCCAACTCACTGACTTGCCTCATGCAAACACTGTATATAATTGCAAAGCTGTCCTAACAACCACCACAAGATAACATATACAAAACATAATATGGTAAAAAAACACTGATAGGAAATCAGGAGAATACAATGAAAATATATTTTTTTAATTCTTTGTGGCACTCAGGGTTTGATTAAAGTGAAAGACTAAATTTGTGACAAGAAAACAAAATTTGTGTGGATGGAATTTTCTTGTTCATTTATATTTGAAAATGAAACTTGAAAACTTGATTTTGTTTAAACTCAGAACTGTAACTCCACGCTACACTAATGAGGTGTGATGCTAGTAATTTGTGACTAATAAAGCATATTTAAATACCCATATTTAAAAGCCACTTTTTACATTACTCTGCAGTTAGAATGAATGGCATAACCCAATTATTCTGCCCCTCCTAAGCTTCATCATTTAACAGATAGTAAGACAAAAGAAAGAAAATGTGAGATTTCATAAAAGGCAAATAAGCTCAAGAACAAAATGAATGGAATAATTATTAAATTATGCTTTTCTATAAGCAGCACTTTTAGAGTTGTATTACAGAAAAGGAAATCACATTTTTACAAAGAAAATTTTGACACTAAGGTAGAGCTTTCCTTTAAAGAAACAGAGAAGAAAAGGATGTGGCAACAGACTTGTTTACATTAATCCTGTAACCCAGTAAGAATAGAGTACAAGACATTCTACAACCATGCAAGGTGAAATGGCTGACAGATGTATTGGCACACATCAGGCCTGAACTGACAAGTCACTTAAGTATTGCAGAATCATGGACATCACGCATACCTCTCAACTGTCCAGATTTTTGCAGAATGTCCAGATTTTTGCCTCATGTTTTTGGTGAGTTTCTCATAAAACTGTAGTTTTCTAGCAAATCATTGAGAAATGAAGTCAGAAAATAATAGCAAACGCATGAGTTTCAGACTTCATATCCTTCAGAAAAATGAATGCTAATGCAAAACCTTTGATTCTATCAACTTTCTAAGTTTGTATGAATAATATTTAAAAAGTGTCCCTATTTTTGGATCATTGTTCCACCATTATCAACTGAAAGGAAGAAACAGTAGCACTAATGCTGTTTGGGCCAAAAAGATGTTATTAAGATTATTTTGACCCCTCCTCCCTTGCTTTTTGGATCACACTGAAGAAAAGAGATGTCAGAGGGAATGCAAAACGGAAAGAGACAAGTCTGCTTAAAGGAGAAGGTATACACTTGCCCAGGCTTCTTTGCGTGGTGTTCTGGAGCAGAAATTCTTCAGCTGTTTGTTTCTTGGCAATAAACAGGTCCATTTCTGGGACACATAGGCTATGAACTATCTGAAGAATGACATCCCTGTGTAATGACCATTCACAGTAATCTGTTTAGTTGCCCACCACTAAATTCAGCTGGGATAGGGATGTAGACTGCCCTTAGATTTATCCGGTATTGAAGAGCTCTCTCTCTCTCCGACAGTCAGGGTCATCCTGCACAGGGGTTTTTCAAGCAAATCTCCCATTGTTTGATGATGCAATACCTTACAGTAGTGTTACCTGACGTCATCTGCAGAACCTTTTTTTTCCAGATGGGCTTCAGAGATTTGATTGCCTGAATCAGGGCAATCATCTCCTTTAGTTTTTATGCTTCTTCCTTTAAGTTGCATCCACAACCCCATGCACTTTAAGGTTTCCCCCAGTGTGTTCCCACACAGTAGTCTGAAGTATCGGTCATTAATATCTGTGGGTTTATTTTTGAAGGTACCCCCTGGTTAATTCTGACCAAGATGGACCACCACTCTTGTTCTCTGGAGATACAGGGCAGCATGGGTATCAACTCCTACAGGGAGTCTGAATAATGGCTGCATGTACTTTTTAGGTATCACTGGAGTCACTGGAGCTTTTTCATGTTCAATCTGCCAAGGGGACTGTTAGAACTATGAAAGCCATGAATCCCAGTGTCCTCAAGAATTTGCTGACCCTAGCCACTGTTTCTCAAATCATCTGCTGGACATGTTGAGCTGAAGATCCCCCACTCCCTTGTCTGTAGGGGGGGGGGGTGCAGGCCCTCTGGTTTCTTAAATCCAGTAAGGACACATCAAACACCACTTTTTTGAAAAAGGTGAAATCTGCCTTGGGACTGTTGAATGAAACTTCCCAGATTTGAAAATCGTCCAGGGTGAGTTGCAGACTCCTCTCCACATATTCCTTGAGTATAATGACTGAATGAGGTAGTCATCCAGGTAAGGATAAATGTGAACTCCCTTGGTTACGCAATAAACAATTACTGGTGACAACACTTTAAAAAACCCTGGGTGTAACAGCCAATCCAAAAGACAAGGAGGTAAAACTGATAGTTGGTGCTCCATGCCCCACACCTGAGAAATCACCCATGGACGAGAAAATAAACACAAACATCATTGAGATGCAGGTTAACCATCTGGCTTGATGGAGTAGAAGTGATTAGGTGGCTTGCAATATCAGCATTTTAAATTTTGGAACCTTGAAATAGGCATCTAAGCTTTGCCAGGTCTAGGATGGGCCTCTGCTGACGACTCTTGACTAGAACCTCCTGTTCTAGTACAGGTTAAATAACCACTAGTTGAAAAGTTCTTGTAGAATGGGAGCAATCAAATGCATTTGATCCCATGGTACAGGTGGAATCTCTGACATTTCTATTTTTTTTCAAAAACTGTAGTTTGTAATCCTATGATATTACCTGTAGTACCTGTAGCACCCATCTCTTGTGTGATGCTTTTCAGGCTTCTTATTCACTGGGTTACCCTTCTGCTATCTGTGGGGGTGTTGTGATAGGGTAAGGGACAAGGATGGTTTGGGGACTTTAGTTAGGGGTTGGGGAGGGAGATGCTTCATGTAGTCATGGCTGCTCCCTATGTGTATGGGGGCCCTTGGGGTCCCTCAAATTCCCCTTCTAGTCTCCCTGGTAATTTTTTTATGCTGGCTCTTCTTACCATGGGCCCGCTTACCTTTTTCCTTGTCTGTGATTATACAACTGAGATTTAGATGGTATGTCAGACTGAAAAAGCTGTTTTCCTGCCTGCATTGTTTCTCCTCTTTCCTCCGTTTTTAGGCGACCTCATCAGTGGGATTCCTTAAAAACACCTCCTTATCCAGGAATACATTAAGGATCTATGCTTTCACATCTTCTGGCAGGAGTTGTAGCCTAAGTTAGGCATACTTACTGACCCTGTAGCTGCTGCCCTAGAAACCTCATAGTATCCTGACTATACTTAATAGAGGCTTTAGTCACCTGACTTGGTAAGGGTCCAGTAGTGTTGCCCTTAGATTACAACAGACACATCGCCAGTCTTCACAATCATCTAGACAAAGACAGCAATTTGTACCTTATTCATGTGATCTATATTGTTAAAATGCTTCTAGCATCTGATTTAGTGTCTTCCTCTACTTTTCCTAAATTTTGATTCTGTTTTATACATTTTCCAGCCAGTTTCTGATCAAGTGTTAGCTTCTAAGAACTACAGGTGGCAATTCTGTGGCAGGGAATTAAACTGTTGCTGTATTCAGGAAGAAAGCAATCATTTTTCTCTGAGAGGATAAATGGCAGCAAGCACTGTTCCATGCAGTGCTATGCAAAGCTGTACTAGACAGATCTGGGGTCTGCCACAGTGAAATTCTGTAAAAAAATAAACTTAGTCCTTCTAATACCAAGTTAACTATAGCTGCATTCCTGCACTGACTACTAATTAGATCTACACCCAATGCTATCTAAGAAATTATTAGAACTATTCTTATTCATCCTATCTTTATTACCATTTCCCCCTGCTTACACTGCAAATTTTACATTAAATTCTTAAACCACATTCCCATATTATTATTTATCCCTTTTAAACAACAAACACGAGCCACACATTAATAAATCCCAAAGCCACTTTCCTGCAATATCAGATATTAGTTCTATCGAATGACTATTAAACTTTATATTAAAATCAAATACTACCTTCCTTTCCTTTACTGTAATCTTCGACTTAAGTGGAAGGTTGGTCATCTTGTTTACCATCAGTTGCCAGCTTCATACTCAGGCAGTATAACAACTGCATTATATTCATAATTGATTATTAATGAGCTTGTCACACTTTTTATGCCAAAGATGAGTATTTAACCAAAGTAGAGGTGTCTCGTCTCACAAACACAGCCTGTGAGCAGCACACACCACCACTGCATTCAACATAAATACAAAGTAAACTATCCTATGCTAATGCATACCTCTCTCAACTGTCCAGATTTTCACAGGATATGTTTGCCTCATATTATTGGTCTGTTCCACATAAAATTTGTGGATTTTTATGGTAAATCGAGGAATGAATTCACTAAACATTGACAGGCATTTGAGTTTCAGACTTCATATCCTCCAGAAACTACATTGTAACACAAGACCTTTTATTCTAGCAACCAAGTTTATTAAGTGCAATATTTAAAATGTGTCCCTATTTCTGGAGCTTTGTCCCCCCCCCCATTCATTTTTGCCTTTGTCCAGATTTTTTCAGCTAACGGGCTAATAGCTATGTGCTACAAAAGTCCTTGCCTACACCACCAAGACTTTAGAGAATATATTACTCAGCATTATGAAACACTATAAAAGCCACTAGCACTAGCACAATAAAGGGTCACCAGCTAGTTAAACGCTAAATCTAGTGCACCTAGACACCCTTCTAGTGATTGGTGGCTCCGTTGTCAGACACACTGACTCAACTCTCACAAGACTCCAAAAAGACAAACTATTACACCGACAAACTCAGAAAAAAACAAAAACCACAAAGCTCTGAATATTCAGGCTACAGAAATCACTCAGCAAATAAAACAAAGTAATTTCTTCAGGTAGCTGAAGAATTTTACTATGGTTAAAACGAAAGTGCTTATACGTGGAATAAATTAGTTTGTTTTATTCTCTGTCACCTCTCACAAGGTTGGAAAAAGAAAGAATGACAGTGAGTTGCCTTTCAGGAGCACAGATCTCAGACATATCAAGGACCCTAAAGGCATACAAACATGATTGTGACATGATAATGTTAAATGTGTGTGCGTCTATGACTTGGTGTCTAAAACCCTCAGGGATATACACAGAGACATGACAAAGCTCTCCATGCATGTCACGAATGCATGCAAGACCCTGGTTTGAGAAGAATTATTCCTTCTCCTCAACTGATGTCAAAGTACAGGAAAAAGATGACTAGCTTCAACAACTGTCTGCATAGTTGATGTCATCCAATAGGGGATCCAATCTGTATCAGCATAGGAGGAGATGCTAAATAGTCACCCTTGCAAGGGATGTCTAGTACCTCTTGTTCCAGAGCTTCCACACACTGGCTATGGCCTTGCTGCCTCCATATAGTGCCTTTTTAGACAGTGTCCAGCTAATGTATCGTCCAACTACAAAAGAAGCAAAAAGCAAATCACATTAAGGTGGCTCTACTTGACACCAGAAGTCTAATAAGAAATTACCTGATCTTGAGACCTTGCTGCATGTGTGTGTGTGTGTGTGTGTGTGTGTGTGTGTGTGTGTGTGTGTGTGTGTGTTTACAGAAACTTGATTTAAAAATGCAGAAAGCAACCCCTTCATACCAGGGATTTGCACCTTCCATGCCTTTCAGCCCAATAGTGACTGCACAGACAGACACATCAGTTCTAGGTAGATCCCTAGACACCCCCCCCCAACAAAAACTGAGCTGAGTGAGAATCAAGTCACACTAAACAGGACTGAATATCAGATTACAGCATGTTGCAGGACTTCAGCTATACTCCCAGGAAACCATGTCAAATTCTTAAATATACTTGATGAACTTTAAATTAACAAGAATTCCATTATCCTAGGACACAACTACTCAATGATAAACTAGGACACCTACAACTGAGCTGTAGGATACATCCAACAATTCCTTGATTTCATACATAAAAAATCCCTGGACCAAACTGTCAAGTAACTCACTAGAGGATTATATTATTGACCTAGTCCTTACCAACATGGCATTGATATCAACTATCCCCTGGGACTCCCATCTTCAGTTAAATTCAATCATACACTGGTATCTTTTGACTTCAAAAGTTAGATACAAATATCACAAGCTTCACAGACTTCAAAATTTCTGCAATTTTATGAAGCCTCAAAATTTAAGTTAAACTTATTATCCAAGATAATGACACAGCAAGTATTTAAACAAACAAACTATGCGCAACTACATAAATGCACTGACAGGTCAAAACAAAATGAGACATTTAAAAGTAAGCCAGCTTGGTGGGTCCACGTGCAAATAATAAATATAATTAAAAAGCTTCTTTAAACTATATAGCAAAACAAAGTCACAAATCAAGGTTAGCATTAAAAAGCTACAAAAAAGAACTAAAAAAAAAACACCACTCTGTAAACAAGGGCATCCCATGAAGTTAAATTAGCATCTGAAGCTAAAGACAATTACAAATCCTTCTTTAGCTATGTTAGGAAACTAACTGGCTAAAAACACAAAAAGAAAAATCTAGCAAAGCTAGACTTTGCACTGTGTGATACTGTAAACCTCTTGTATCAGAGGACACATGGGATATATGCAAATTACCCTTTAAGAATATCAGAGACCTGTGGCGGTGGTGGTGCTGTGGTAGCATTGTTGCCTCACAGTAAGACGCTGTCCGGTTCGATTCTCAGCTAGAGCGTCTTCTGCGTGGAGACATGCGTGAATGGGCGTACCTTTGTTGAAGGCTGTGCGTCAGGCCTGATAAGCCGGTACGTAAAAATCAACTGCCAATCATTAGTGGGCCGGAGTTCCGCTGTGGTGACCTCTAACTGGGAAAAGCCGAAAGACACAAACAAACAAACCCTTTAATAATATCAGGTGTTTCAGCTAAATGGCAATTCTGAATGTCCAAAACGTTTTCTTCTACTTTTAAGTCTATTCATGGACAATTTCAGGCCAATAAAGCCAAACCTCTCTAGCTATGGACATGCATGTTTCTGCCTTCTTATAGCATCATCAGCACAGCATAAGAGGAATGTTTGACTTTTGGAAACACAGGGTTGTTGTACCCAACTGATATCAATAAACATTAGGGTGTCTACAAAATATCCCAACTAACAAACTAAAACAATGAGTAAAAAGGTCACACAGAAAAAACAATTTGCACCCTCTCCAAATACCTTTCTTCTAACAATAGGTATTGTGGAGACAAACTTGCACCTTGCTACAGAAAAAAAAAGAGCAACAAAACGAATGATTAAGATGCGTGGAGATTTCAAGAACTACAATGGAAATGCAGCTTTCATACTCAGCTTAATTGTCATACACTTTATGCTGGAAAAAAAAACTGCCAACATTTGTTATAGCTTAATCAAAACACAGCTGACAGTCTCTTTTCTCTGCAATTCATTGCTTGATCCTCAAAAGAAAAGTTGGCTTCAACTGAGACACAAGGACAACACACATTGCCAGGTGAAATGCGTCAGCCTCAACAATGTCATTATGTTCATCTTGTGCATGGTAACAGGTTTTGCAGCCTGGAAGCCACACCATCATATTTTTTGAAAATTCTGATGCAAGTCACAGGTCCAAGGGATAAAAGTTCATAGGCTCATAGGTAGTAGGTATGAGGTCTAGGAGACCATTAATGACCCTATCCCAAATCTCCAATTTTCCCAAAGTACTATTTGGTTATGGTCTTGCTCAAGGTCACACAACAGGCAAATGAAGGGTGAGAGAATCAACTATGTACGACAGGTAGTAGCTCGTTAGCCTTAATCTTCTGCACCATCTGCCAGATTATTGATACTTTATGCTATGCACTTTTTTGCATTGTTTTGACTCACAGCAGCTGACTATTAGCTATTCCCAGAGGCCTCTCCTCAATCAGTGTGCTTGTTGAACCTGATTAGACTCCTTCAGACTATCTGTAACCCACATTCTGAGCCAGTGAGGATATCAGAGCACTCTGGGGCAGTGCTGAAGAGTGTTTTTCCCACAAAACATCCCACCACCTGCAGATGTGCAATGATGCAATGGGTTAGTGGGCTATCTGGCAAACTGCTCCATCTCTGCAGTGACTCAGCCACAGGCCTCCCCCCCCTGACAGCAATGCTCCCATACAGCCCCCGTCTCCGCAAGGAATAAACCATGAGGATTGCCCAAGTCTACACAACCACCCCTCGCTCTGAGATATGCATGCCCTTCCCCCCTTCCAATGTCAAGCTCCTGAGTTGCTATTCAAACTAGGGTCACCTGCATAGTCAGGACTCCCCCCCCCCCCCCTCCTCTATGCCACTGGGGCAGGTTACAACACAAAATGTACAAGCAAAAAATAATCCTCAAACTCAGCCAGGGCAAACTGTTGAAGGCAACCATACTAAAATCAGTACTGGTCTCAGATGTTGAGGGGAGATGGGTTAATTAAGATTAATCAACAAGGAACTTGTAGATATTGACAGTGTCAAAAGGTTCCTTAATGAAAGTCCACCCATCAGCAAGTAGTACCCCCTAAATCAAGTTTACTGGGGAAGAGATAATACCATCTCCATTTTATATAACATCCACTAAGGCTGTACCACCCCAAATGTAAATGTTAACACTAGAAGACTAAAGAGCTGTAGCAACAGCAAATGGCACAACTCATTTCTCCATTTCACAGGCCACCACCACAACACAGAGTACAGCTCACCCACACAGGGCACGTTTCCATCAACCCATGCACTCATTCATACATCAAAACCCAACAGATTCACAAAGCTCAGGCCAGCAACAAGTTACTGTGCGCCACTGTACAGATTATGTTGACAAAAGACTATGGAAAAGAAAGGAAAGCAGATATAGCTGCAGACTACCATCATCTATCCCACAATCTGGAACTTTCTTTCCTGAACTGCCCCAAGCCAGGTGTTCAATAGCAGTACAGCAAACAATGGAGAGACCCACATTATATACTTATCAGAATGTTAGATGTAGCTGCTACCTGTTCAGACATTGGAACTGATGGACTGGTCGACTTAGCACCTTTTCTTGTCAGCAATGCTTTCTGCAAATTCCAGTTCTTCCCCTACCAAATAAGCCTCTGCTCCTCTGTGAACCTTCAGACTGAGTGACTGACAAGCATAAGGATTCCATAGGATGATAGCATAACCTATTACACGTATACCTCCTGGGACATGTGAAGCAAGCCAAGTCTTTGGAGTCCCTACCTCCCTCTCCAGGTTCCTCTGGATATGCTGTTTGGAGGGGGTTAGGTGGGTCGTTTGCTCCAATGTCTGGACAGATACCAACTAAATCTAATGCTCTGGTAAATACAAGCCTTATGTATTTAGACCGCTCCTGTCCAAACAATGGAAATGATGGACTTGATCCTCAGTAGACTTAGGCAGCCTAAAACAACAAGCCTTTGAGTATGGAGACTCCAAAGAAGGTTCAAGCTTAGGACAATACCTCTAAACTGTAATGCTTGGCAAAGGTGTGCAAGATATGCCATGTAGCAACTGCACAAAATTTCTTCAAGTGGCAAGATCTGGAAAAAGGCCGTAGACATGGGTTGAGCCGTGACAGTCTGTGCTTTCAGTGCAGATGTCAGGGATCTCTCTCTGGAGGTATAACAGGAGGTAGTGTAATCAGAAATTAATGTGGACAGAGTAACCTTGGTAACTTTGTGACCTTTTTTAATATGAGGAGAAAATAGCTTGTCATCTTTCCTGAATATTCTTGTTCTGTAAAGATAAAATCTGTTTTGCCTGTGCACATCTATGGCAATGCAGCTGATATTCTCCTCTGTTGGAATATTTTGAAAAGAAACATGGGAGATTTGTCTGTGTGTCTACTTTAGGCATAAAAGTGGTATTATTCCTCTTGTTACTTTATCTTTGTGAAAACTAATGTAAAGGAATTTAGAGGATAACACCTCACTTGTTAGAGGTGATGGCTAGCAAAAGAAGTTTTTTTCAGAGACAGAAACTTAATATCAATAATGCCCACTGGTTCAAAAGAACGTTGTGTAAGTTTTTCCAGAAAAAAAATTTAATCTCATGGTGGAGCTGGGGGGGGGGGGGGGGGCTAAAAACTGTCTAGAATAAATAAAAACTAATTTCAAAACAGCTTTATAAAGTTTGTGCGAGGCTATGAATGAAGAAGCAAAGCCTTGATGAAGACAGTATATAATGGCTAGATGAACTTTCAGTGATGGTCTGTTGCAGTCATCACACTTGGGTTATCTGCCTGCAGGTTAACCCTCAGTCGGCTTGAATACCCGAGACTTCATCTTTGTGCATCGGATGCTGTCGCTTCTTCCATGACGTTAGGTTATCAGAGGGTATAAAAACAGGCAGCCAATGACATTACATCAGTTTTTCTTGCCGCAAAGGTCAGGAGCCCTCAGAGAGGAAGCTAGGATATGGTGTGGAAACACCACCAATAAAAAGTAAATACCAATAGCAGTAATAATAGCCATAGATAGGAGAGATAACATATAGATAAAGCAAGGGGGCTGGAGGGAGGGAAACCAGGACTGCAACAGTGAATACACTTGAACATCTACATTTATGTTAAGTGTACACAACTGTACTGTGTTCTTCGTGTTTCACTTTTGCAGTCATCACACTTGGGTTGATTCCCAAAGCTGAGGAAGGGTGAAGGCAGTCAAGAGGAGTTAGGGCTGGCTAGTAGACCTTGCAAAGCAACTGTGGCAAATCCTGCCTTGGATTTGGAAAAGATAGGCAGGTGGTAATGCTTGGTGAAGGTGTGCACAGAACTCCAGGTAGCAGCTTCCATTATGTTCCTGGTAGGCACTCCCCTGAGAAATGCTGTAGAGGTAGATATAGCGCTAGTGGAATGTGTTCTGACCCCCTGTGGGGTTGGTTTTCCGTGGTGCTTGAAGCAAAAATGGATGCAGTGTGCTATCCATTTGGAAATGGTTTGTTTTGAAATGGCCTTGCCCTCTGCCCCTGTTGCAAAGCTGACTAGCAGCTGGTTAGTTTTTCTGAAAGGCTTAGTTCGATCAAGGTAGAACCTGAGCTGTCTGTGCATGTCCAAAGAGTGCAGTATCTGTTCCCCTTTATTTTGAGGATTAGGGAAGAAGGTTGGCAAATGGATGGATTGGTTGAGAGCCACATTGGAAACCACTTTAGGCATAAAGGAAGGGTTAGTCATAGGTTCATAGGTTAGTACTAGGCTAACTGCTCTTGTGAGCCATTGCAAGCCTAGCCAGTTATCCCTTGTGAGACTCAAACCCTGCACCTTGTGTTTGTAAGGCAAACACCTTAACCATTAGGCCACCCTCCCAACTGTCCTGAGGGAAACCCTGTCGGCATGGAAAATAATAAAGGGTTTCACCACCATTAGTGCTTGTAACTCAGACACTCTTCTAGCTGAAGTGATGGCTAGAAGCAAGGCTGTTTTCCAAGAGACAAATGTTAGCTCTGCTGAAGCAGCAGGTTCAAAAGGAGGAAGTGTGAACTTTTCCAGTACAAAGTTAAGGTTCCAAGCAGGGGTGGGGGCTCTCCTTAGTGGCCTTAAGTTGTTTTCCCCTCTCAGGAACTGTTTGATGAGAGGGTGAGAGAATAGGGGTGGCTCAGTATTGTAATGAGCCGAGATGGCAGAGACATAAATTTTAAAGGAGGAGAAGGATAGGCCTTTGCGCAGAAGTTCTGCTAGGTAATCCAGGATTAGAGGTAAGGAGGGCAGATCTGTGCCCTTTCCTTTAGACTGAATCCAAAAGCAATACCTTTTCCACTTTTCAGCATAGGATTTCCTAGTACTGGGCCTTCTGGCCTCAAGGATGATGTCCAGCACCTGTTTGCTAAGGGCTGCTGGTGGGGAATTTAGAGAATAAGCCAGGCTGCAAGATTTTGGGTTTGCAATTGTGGATGCAAAATCTGTCCCTTCTGCTGAGAAAGCAGGGTTGGGGTCTGGTGTAGGTGCCACGGTGGCACCGTTGTCAGGCTGCGCAGGAGTGGGTACCAGTGCTGGTGAGGCCAGTCCGGGGCAATTAGAATTGTCATTTGCCTGACTTGTTTTATCTTGAGTAGTATTCTTGAGAGAAGGGTCAGAGGTGGGAAGGCATAGATTAAGAGGTTTTCCCATTGAAAGGATAGGGCATCCACCTTCGGGGCTCTGCTGTGAGGAGTCCTGGTGCAGAATTTGCTTAGTTGGTGGTTGTTGGGGAGGCAAAGAGATCCACCTCTGGGGTCCCCCCATTGGTGGATCAGAAGGTTGAAGGTGCTGGGCTGCAATTTCCACTCGTGTGGGTCTAGGAGATTTCTGCTTAAGTCATCTGCCAGTGTGTTTTGTTTGTCTGGCAGGAACTGAGCTTGTGAATGGACTTGGTTATCCAAGGCTGTGTTCCAGAGGGCCATGGCTAACCTGCAGAGTGGGTAAGAATGGGTTCTCCTCCTGCTTGTTGATGTACCACATAACTGTGTTGTTGTCTGTTTTTATCAGCAGTTGTCCTGGAGAGATTTGTTTTTTGAAAGCTGTCAGGGCATTCTGTACAGCTAGCATCTCTTTTAGGTTGATGTGCATGCGGATTTGACTTGGGCTCTAGTGACCCTGAATACATTTGCCAGCCATGTGAACCCTCCCATGCATAGTCTGATGAGTCTGTGGTCAGGGTCTGGGCGGTTTGTGGCAGAGTAAAAGGCAGTCCCTTGTTGTGGTTACATGCTTCTGCCCACCAAAGGAACTCTGTCTTTAGACAAGGTATGATAGGAATGACTGTTTCCAGGTCCTGAGAATGTTGGCACCAAAGACTTCTTAAGTACCACTGACGTTTCCTCATATGCAGTCTTGCATATGGATTTAGCAGAATACATAAGGCCATGAACCCTAGGGCTTGCAGTATTTTTCTTGCAGATAGCTGGGTTTTGGTGGCCATTAGTTTGAAGCAGTGTGTCAGGAATGCCATCTGGGAAGTTGTGTCCAAGCTTGCTCCCAGGAATGCACTGTTTTGACTGTGTACCAATTTTTATTTCTTTTTGTTGATGGCGTACCCCAACAAAGTGAGTAGGCTTTTTACAAATGACAGGGGCTGAAGCAGCAATTTCTGACTGTTCACCTGAATCAGGCAGTCGTCCAGGTATGGATAAATTTGGATATTTCTCTGCCTGCAGTACACAATGGCTGGAGCCAGGCATTTTGTGAATACCCTGGGTGCAGCAGATAAGCCAAAGAGAAGTGCAGATAACTGATAATGCATTGACCCTGCTCCGAAATGGAGATATTTTCTGCATGACTCCCTTATGGGGATGTGGAGGTAAGCTTCTTTTAAGTCTAGGGTGACCAATCAGGCATCCCTGGCTAACATAGGGAGAAGCTTTTGCAGGGTAATCATCTTGAATTCTGGTACCACCAGGAAGGTGTTGAGAACTGAAAGGTCTAGGATTGGGTGCCAGGAGCCCTCTTTCCTTGGTACCAGGAATAGTCTGGAGTAAAAACCTTGACCCCTCTCTCTGTTCTGCTGGAACAGGCTGAATAGCTTTGATATTGAGCATGGAGAGTATTTGTTTTTGAGCTTCTGCCCACTGGTTTGGGGGAAGGTCTGGAAACCCTCTTGGGGTTGGAAAGGAGTGGACATAAAATTTGTACCCTTGGGATACAGTGTTTAGGACCCACTGTTTCTGAGTGATAGTTATCCAGTTTTTTGCATGAAAGGCAAGTTTTCCTCCTAGGGGCACCAGCAATTGGGTAGGAAGTAGATTTGAGAAGTCCTTGAGTGTTTTTTTCCATAAGGAGGTGGCTTACCACTCCCTGTTCTAGGGGTGGGGGCACTCCATTGCTTAGATCTCTGCATACCCTGAAACTGTAGTCTGGGTGGTCTGTTTACCCTGGGCCTTGGTTGGGCAGGCCTGGAGGTTGATGGAAAGGACCACTGTTTTGAAGGGCAGTGCCTACTGAATCTAGGTGGTTGCACCTGTAGGAAATCTTTAACAGCTTGCATAGATTTAGCCTTTTCTTCCATATTTTTAAGAACAACTTCTGCTTTGGTGTCAAACAAACAGTCCTTACTCAAAGAAGCGTCTAGTCATTTTGATTTGACATGGTCTGGCAAGGTCTGTTCCTTTAGCCAGGCATGTCTTCTCAGTACAGAGCCAGTGACTGCTGCCCTGCAAGATGTTTCTAGTGCATCAAAGCCACAATGCAAAGTATGCTTACGTACTTGATTTGCAGAATGCATAAGTTCCTGCAGGTCTTTATTTTCTGTACAATCTGGAATGGTTACCAGTTTTTGTTTAATAAGTTCCATAATATGTTGCTGGTATTTTAGCATGTGAAAGTGGCAATTCAATGCCTGATAGCAAGACTTGCAGATGTGTATACCTTCTTACCCCATCTGTCCAAAGCTTTGGAATCCCCTGTCCGAAGGGGTAGGATTTTTGGCTGTAGTAGCCTTAATACCTTTAGGTCCCTGGGAAATGATCTCTGGGTCAGCAGTAGGGCTCTTGAATAGAAACTGGTGATAATCAGGTATTCTGTAGTACCTGTCTGGTTTCTTAGGGGCTGGAGGTAAATTGTCTGGATCAACACTGGATTCCATGAAAACATCATCCACCACCTCCAGGACACAGGGGGAAATAGCTAAAGGCCTGTGCTGAGGCAATTGTAAGAATTCTCTGAATTTCTTTTTGGACTGAGGAAAGTCTTGGCATTCCCAGTGGAAATACTCTCTTAAAGTGTGCAAGGTTTCCCCAAAGGAAAAATCCTCTGGAGGAGAGGCAGAGGGAATGGATTCCTCTGCATCAGAATCCTCATAGGTGGATAAGGGCATGTCTTCATAGTCAGAAAGGTCAGAGTCATCTGACTCCTGGTCTGTACAACCTGAAGGGAACTCGGTTCTTTGTCTCTCAGGAGGGGAAGGCTGGTTTCCCTTAATCAAGATAATGAGGTCCTCAGCCATTCTAACCATCTGTTTTTGTGGCATGGGTGCCTGAGCATGCACTTTGGTCGGTTTTCTAGGTGTAGTGCACTCTGGGCCTAAGAAACTTGCTTGTTTTGGAGGAAGAAGTGTTCGTTGGTAGAATTTGCACATCGGTTAGACGAAAAACTCCCTCAGAAGCCGGTGCCTGCACAGCAGCTCCGGACCCATCCAAGGTAGAGACATCCGCAGGTTCCATAGTCGAAGAAGCATCTTGCGTCATACCGGACTCAAAGGGTCTCAGTAGAGGACTGCACATCCATAGAAGCGGGTATCAGGGGCTGCAAAAGCGCCTCACGGAGTACCGGCTGACTGGCGACTAGCTTGGCAGAAGCATGGTCAGCAGTTTTGGACCTACACGGCGGTCTGTCTCTGTATTTATCCTTGCACTTTTTAGGAAGTTCGGTCAGTTGGCTTACCAAAACCATATCTGAGTACAGAGAACGAGAGCCAAAGTAATAAGCGGCAAAGATAGCCTGACGACGAATGGTTCGGGCGTTAAACAAGGCACAAAACTGACAGCAACAGACGTCGTGGTGTGGGTCTAAACAGATGACACAGTAAGAATGAAAATCTCTGCGAGGTATTTGCTTTCCACAGGCAAGACAATTAACTTTTTCTGACATCGGTTAGAGCAAGAAAAAAGGATCCCCAACGGGGTACTGAGCTTTAGTAGACTTCAGGATAATTCAGCTGGAACATGAAAATTCAGATAGTGGCCGACCGGCACTTGCAAACTACTTCTGCTTCGGGTTCCTGCGGTAAGAACTGATGTAATGGTGTCGGCTGCCTGTTTTTAAACCCTTGATGAGCTGATGTCATAGAAGAAGCGACAGCATCCGACACACAAAGATGAAGTCTCTGGTATTCAGGCCGACTGAGGGCTACCTGCAGGCAGATAACCCAAGTGTGATGACTGCAACAGTGAAACGCGAAGAACACCAAAGGTTATGTATTTACCATAATAATTCATCCTTTCATCTCAGTTTGCCCGATATGACATATGGGTCTTTGATGACCCCTCTTGGATCAGATTGGAATGATTTGGCACTCCAGCCTCAATGAGCACACCCACTCAGATCATACATGGGTAATATGTCACTCCGGCCTCAAGCCCTTCCTAATTTTTTTTACCCACAATGCTTTACACTTCCTTAACTAGCTCAGATTGAGTTTTGTACCTAAACGTTAAGCACATTTGTACTGCCTTTGACTCAAGAAAAGGAGATCCTTCAGATTGGCAGGGGGAAGGAGAGAGGGTTGTCATACTGGATGGACTGGGATGAAATGATCTATAGTTATGGTAAGAACATAAATTTCATATCCTAGTCATTCAGTTTGCCTGATCTGGCATATGGGTCAGAATCCCCAGATACATGATTCCCAGGTGGCCTCAAGACCAGAAAGACTTCAAGATGGAAACCCCAAAGGAAGCTCTGGCTCCCGAAATACAGTCCAACTTGTAATGTTTGACAGAGGTATGAGCCAACACCAAGTGGAGGCTTGACAGATTTTGCCCAAGGATAGAAACCTGAAAAAAGCTGTAGAAGTTGCCATGACTCTAGTGAGCTTTGAGCTTTATGAGCTTTGGGCTTGTTGTGCAAGGACTTTTTTAAGTGTAGATGGAAGAAAATGAGCAGCAACATCTGGATAAGGAAATTTTAGACAACATTTTGCCCAATTTGTTTTGTGTGATGGATAGACAGTACATCTTTTCCTGAAGGGTGCTGTCCTGTTTAAAACTGCCTGTGTACATCCAATGTATGTAAAACATACTTTCCTTTGTTTTGGTAACTCGGGGAAAAACACAGGAAGCTGTAGAAGCTGAGAAAAATTGGTCTCAGAAGGCACTTTTGGAAGAAGACAGGGCTTGGTTCTCAAAGTAACCCTATATGAAATACAATGTAGGGAAGAATACAGGATAAGGTGTGCAGTTCTAAGATCCTCTTAGCTGAAAAGACAGCCACTAAAAGGATAGTTTTCTAACATGAGAATTTTAATTCTGCAGAAGCAGCCAGCTTAAATGGGAGTTTTGACTGTGCTTCCAATACAAGTTTAGATATCACGGATGGAAGATGCCTTTCAGAAAGGGTTTACATACCTTACGAGAATTCAGAGAACAGTCCTGTAAGCCAATGTGGAAGAAAGAAATAGCTGTCAACTGTACCGTGCTAGTGCAGAAGCTTGACCCAGAAGAAACCATCTCCCACAGATGCTGATATGGGTTCTGTGTTGTGAGATTCTGCCCTAGAGTATATCTCAGTAAATGGAAAAGACTTGCCATATGTGTAGAAGATTTCCGGGAAGCAGTATAGATTTGGATTACATCAGCAGGAAGGAAAGATTCCTGTGCCATCAACGGAACTGGAGAAACCATACAGTTAGTTTCAGATTGGAAATGTCTGGGTGAGGTTCTCTGGATGGGTAAGGTGATGAGATCTGGTAGGAGACTGAGGAGCCAAGGGGGTTCCCCCCTCAGGTAAGGATTGAGGAGGGGAAGCCACATCTGCCTGGGCCAAAATGGGGCAATGAGAATGACTGTGGCCTTTGACTGAATGGCTTTCTGTATCAATTTGGTCATGAGAGGAATAGTAAGATATGGGTAAAGTAGTCCTGGAGGCCAGCGGCTGGAATGAGTTGTCCGCTAGGTTCTGTCCCTGATGAAGAATGATGAAATAATGGCTGTATTTGGTTTTCTTGTGGGATCACAAACAGATCACAGCACAGTTTGTCCCAGCGACTGAAAATCTCCTCAGAGATTGCTGGGTTTAGGGACCACCCATGAGGCAAGAAGCAGCTCCTGCTAAGCCTATCCCCAAGATTGCTGAACCTTCCAGGAACGTGTTGCAGTTGGAAATCGGTGACAGGCTACTGCCCACTGCCCATACCCACATGACCAAGCAGGTAGGATCTGGTTTCTCCTTGCTTGTTTGTGTACCAGACTACTGTTATATAATCCAGCTGCATGTTTATCACTCAGAGGGAGACAGTCCTGCATTTTCTGCAAAAAAAGGAAAACCACCCTCATCTCTGAGCCTGAACAAAAACCCTAGACATTCTCCCTTTGCAATGCTTCCTCCTCCACCCTAGAGAGGGTGTGTCCATAGTTACAGTTGCTACTGGAGAGGGGACTTATCTGCCTACAGCTATTACAGCAGAATAAAGTCACCAGTTTAGATGAGTTATGACGAGCTGAGTTAATCTGATGAGCTGAGATAGGGAATTGTACTTTTGACACTGCAGTAGCCATTGTAGGATTCTCATATGGTGATGAGCAAACTGCACCAGCAGAATCACTGATGTTGTGAGTCCCAAAACTCTCAAGACCAACCATGTTAAAACAACGATCGAACTCCAGTAGACGTCATACATTGCAGCTTTTAAGAAGATATTTTGTCCTGCAGAACAGAGATCAGAGTTATGTTCCATGTCCACACAGCAGCCCAGAAAGACTAGACATTGGGAGTCTGGTTGGATTTTCTCAGTTTACCAAAATATCCAAGGAAGCACAAAGGTGAAGTAGATAATCCTTTGCTTAGGAACAGACTCTTTGGAAGAGGCAGCTAGGAGCCAGTCATCTAGGCAAGGGAAAATTCTGAATCCCTTAAGACGTAGATGAGCAGCTACTACTGCCATGTATTTGAACACCCTGGGGGCTGAGGAAAGACCAAAGGACAGGGACCGAAATTGGAAATGACTGGCTCTTATTCAGAAGCACAGAAATAACCTGGACGACTCCTCTACTTTTAAAGGTAGGCATCACGAGGGTCCATAGAGCACACCTATTCATTCTTCTGAAGACACAGAAGAACTGACTGCACAGGAATGCCATTTAAAAGTGGGTCTTTTTGATACAATTGTTTGGGAAACTTAGGCCCAAGATGGGACAAAGGTACTTTTTTCTTTGGAACCAAAAGGAAGAGGGAGTAAAATCCTGACCAGATCTGGTCTGGTGATACCTCCCAGGATGGCTCTTTTTTGCTGAACAGAATAGAGCAAACCTACTACATAGTGGCCTTTGCTTGACTGGGTGGGACATCCAGCAACTGGGATACAGGGGGTGGGAGAATTTTCAAAAATGGAATTTGATACCTCTGGATACAATCCCTCTTACCGATTTGTCTCATGTGGTGGTGAATCATGCGAGGGTAGAGTGATATGCATCCCCGACTGCCACCAGAGTGGAGGAATCAGGCAAACATTCAGGGATTCTGGGGTGGTCTGTCAGAGAAGGGTCCAAGTATCCCTGGTTTTGCAGACATTCCCAACCACTGGGCCTGCATCCATTGAAATGGCCTCCTCTGTAAGAAGCGTAGTCATACTGACAAACTCACGAAACCAGAGAGTGACCGAGATTCCTTTTTGGTACCTGTTAAAGGTGCTCTGAGATGTCTCAAATTTCACTCCTATCACAGACAGTGTCTTTTCATTCTGATCACTCTTCTGGATACTTTCTTTAACTGTGGTACCAAATAATGTGGTTCCTTCAAAGGGGGTGTTTATGGAGGACACTATAAAGTTGTCCACAAAGTCACAAAAATGTAACCACATGTGGCACAAGTCTGCTCTGGCTGCTCTCGCTGCCCTATCTGCTATGTCATCAAAGAGGCACTTGTACAGCTTTGTGATACTCGACATTGTCAACAGAGTGGACAGGGTATAGGTTGGGGACTGAGCCCGAAGTTGCTTCTGCAAATGTGGAATAATAGGGATCTTCAGAGAGCAAGACGATTGTTAAACGAGATCCCTCTGGAACACAGCCATATAGGCAGTGCAGTTCATGGCCTGGATAGCAAAGGAGCCAGAAGAATACACCCACCTCCCCAGTCTATCCATAGCCCAGGAGTCCTTGTTGGGAGGATAGATAGGCAGACAAAGAGTCTTCAGACAGCTCACTTTTGGTGGCAGATGCAATTATGATGGAGTCTTATAAGAAGTCTTTGCCCATAAGGGCTTATCCTTACGAGGGTATAGTATTTTGTCAAGCTTCCTCAGGACCTACCATGACTTCCTCACTGCTAACTTCACTAACTTGTCAGTAAGTGGGACCAGCCAGGATGTAGGAGTCACTCCATTTGCCTCAAACAAAACAGTTTTATCCTGGGGTGGGGGGCATTGGTTGGCCAAGATCCCCCCCATGTCTTATGAGCTTTAGGATCTCTCCAAAGGAACTGTCCTTGGAAGGGAATTGTAGGGAATCCTCTCCGTCAGCCAAATCAGTATCCAAAGTGACTGACTCAGCAGGTAAGCCTTGATGCTTCTTGTTGCAAGCCCTCTTCTTAGGTGGCTCAGGGGATAAGGTTCCTGAAACTTCTGTGGACTGTCTTTGTGCTAACACAGGAAGTTTGTGGTCCATACAACAAATCTGCCCAGATAATGCCTCTTGTGAAGTCAAACCCAATAAGCAGGGGTCACAAGGTGGAATTGTTATTTGGGAACCTGTGAATCCACCTTTCCCATTGATGAATGATTCTCGCCCCAGAGCTCAAAAAGCCACTCCAACCTCCAGAGGATCTGAAGATACTGCACCCATGGCTGAATCCAACTCCCCAAACAAGGCATGTTAAATTGACTTGGGTGAGATCTGGGAATCTGACTGACTGGCCAGCAAGTAGGAAGGGACTAGAGCTGAAGTCTCAAAGACTGACATCTCCAATGGAGTCATCCATCCGATCCTTCAGCTCTAAAACTCCGACATCGGGTCCTACTGGGTCCAAGTTGGGTGACATGAAACCAAAGTCCCTGGAGCCAATGATACATGCATCAAAGGTTCCCAGACTACAGGATCCAGTTAACCATATGGATCGAAAGGGACTGGAGTCTATGGTGGTGCATGAGCGTGGATCAGGGTGAAATGCAAGGATTTAACCAGCTTTGGAGCCAATGAAGTCACAATGACCCCATCCTGTTCTGGGTTTTAAGGAACTTCTGTAACAGGTGATAATTCTGAGACACTTTTATAGGACTTGAAGGACCTTGTACATAGGACTGAAAAGGACCTGAAAATCAGCTTCTCACTTCTTTTGGGACAATCCTTTATAGTGATAGGAGACATTAATTCTGGCGCCAGAGGTGGGGGTATAGGTTGGGGGTCTGAGCTACATGGTCTTCAATTCTCAGTCTTAGGAGTCAACATCGAGTTATCAGATCGGCACTTCCTCAACTCCAAATTCTTGGGTTTCAGTATTTTGTTTAGAAGACCTTTTGGCTTTGACTGGCTCTATATTCAGAGAAAGAAGTCTCCTTATTCCTCCCTATCTGAAAGGGCACTAAGCCCAAAGGCAACACAGATGTCACACAAGGTGCTGAGATTTGCAACTCCCACAGACACCGCACAAAGATCAAGGGGTCTTGAGGGGGAATTTTATGGCTACATTTAGAGTATTTCTTGATGCTGGTAGCTTTCTCCATTACAATAGTTACCAATACAATATGTAACACATACTGAAGCAAAATAGAAATCTGCTTCAAACAGTAAGTCTACATAACTATACATACACATCTTTTTATTCTAAAGAATAGTCTATTATACATCCTACAATACAAGTTTAATCTAAAGGCAGACAGAGCAATTTTTATAGGATCAACAGTACTATAAGGAGAACACATGAGAACTATAGTAAATAGCACTAACTCTATCCTAAGTATATAAAAAGTTATGCACTTACCATAATGTTCCATCTGAGCTGTTGCTTTTCATATGTCTTCAACCTGTAGGACTCTGATCCAGCACGGATCTGCTGTATACTCCAACATCGGATCTGAAATCCAAGCTCCTCCACTACCCATAATGCCCCACTCTCCCTCCTCTCCTCAGACAGAGTTTGTTGCAGTAACAGCACCAACCCCTTACAGCATAAAAGCATTTTATCCCTGACCAAAAAAGGCATTGGCATACACAGAATCAGCTATAGCCAAGAAGCAGCCTATGGCTGCCTCTGTCCACTCCACTACACAACCAAAAAGGGGACGGGAAGGAGGGAAGAACAGTTGAATACAAGTGAAAAGCAACAACTCAGATGGAATGTTATGGTAAGTACACGTCTTTATCTGAAGTTGTTTTCATTTGATATTCAACCTGTGGAACAGAGTCCCTAGCTACAATAACCTTGGAAGGCCCTCATGGAAGGATATTCTGGAGCACAGCTGCGCTAAAAGATACCCTGCTCCTGGAAAGAATATCCAGTTTGTAATGGGAAATAAAGGTATGCGAGTAGGACCAGGTAGCAGCAGAACAGATATCGTCAATAGGTACCCTGGACCAAAAGGCCGCAGAAATAGATACTGATCTGGTGGACTGAGTCTGGATGGGACCCGGTAGAGACGAAACTTTGGAACAACAGGCCAAAGAAATGCATTCTGAAATCCAATGAGCAAGAGTAAGCTTAACAGGTTTTCCAAACAAGGCTTAGAGAAAGGCACAAAAAGCTGATCCGACTTTCACAAACTTTTGGTTCTATGCAAACAGAAATGCAGCTGCCTGTGAACATCAAGTGAGTGTAATTTGTATTCCTCTTTGTTCTGGTAATTTGGGAAGCAAACTGGCAAATTAATACACTGGTTATTGTTAGTTTCAGAAGCCACCTTCAGTAAGAAGGATGGGTTAGTCTGAAGAGATGTTCTGTCTTTATGCCAGACCAAATAAGGGGGCTTGACAGATGACGCTTGTAGTTCAGGAACCCACTTGGCCAAAGTAATAGCGCAAAAATGCTGTCTACCACGACAGGAATTGTAAATGAATGGTGGCAGCTGTTTCAAAGGTAGGAGAAACCAAGGCCTGTAAGACCAAAGTTAGATCCCAAGGAGGCATGGGGTCCTTAATAGGAGGCCGAAGAAGAAAGGCACCCTTCAAAAAGGCCCTTGCAGAGCTTGGATGAAGCCAAGGAAGCCGAATTCTCACCCATATTGAAATTAGAAATTGCTGCAAACTGAACTTTAACAGTAGAAAAACTAGCCCTATTATTAAAAATATGGGCTAGAAAATCCAAAATGGCAGGGACTGGAGCTGTAAAAGGATCCAGACCATGCTGAGAAGCCCAGATCGAAAAAAAAATTTCCACTTGCTGGAATAGATCTTCCTAGTAGAAGGCTTATGAGCCACAATCATGATCTTTTTGACAGGCGGAGAGAGCCCGGGAGTCCTGGCCATCAGGGAAACTGGAGAAGCCAAGCAGTGAGCTTCAGGTTGACTACATCCGGGTGAAGAACCCCTGACGGGGGCATGATCAGATCTGGTACTGGATCCAGGGTCCAGGGAGGACACACTAGATGAGACCTCAGAGTGGGAAAACAAACTTGATGAGGATGACTGAGGTCCTCAACCACTGTGCTTTCTAAATAAACTTGGGGATCAGAGGAACAGGAAGATTAGCATAAAGTAAACCAGAGGGCCAAGTATGGACTACAGCATCTCTGGATGACTCCTCTGGAGGGGGATCAGAACAAAATACTCACTGCACTTCGTGTTGGAAGGAGAAGCGAAGAGATTGCAGCAAGGATGGCCCCACTTTTGGAAGATCATGTCTGCTACTGACAGATTCAAAGATCAATCATAAGGCATCAGAATAGATCTGCTGAGCCTGTCCGCTAGAATGTTGGACTTCCCGGAATGTGCATTGCCACCAGAAATGATCAGAAGAGATCACCCACTCCCACAATCTCATGGTCTTGTGGCAAAGGGGATAAGACCTGGTTCCCCCGTTTGTTGATGTACCAGACTACCAACATGTTGTCTGTCTGGATGTACATCGTCCCAATAAGAAGGAAGGCGTGGAGAGCTTGCAATGACAAAAGCACCACACCCTTATCTCCAGGATACTGATATGCAGACTGGTCTCCAGGGAGGACCACGCTCCTTGGACCGTCCGTCCCATGCAATGCCCCCCCCCCCCGAACAAGGAAGCATCCATGGTCACTGTGATCGAAGTGGAAGGAAGAAGAAATGGGCGGCCCAGAAGAAGGTCTGGGGACTGAAGAGTGTCCTGGCAAACTTAGGACAGCCGAACCATATATAACAAATGAAGGTCAAGAATGGACCACTGAACCACTAAGGTCCACTGAAGAATCCTCATATGAAGGTGTGCGGTTGGTAGAAGAGTAATTGTGGCTGCCATGGACCCCCAAAGTCTGAAGAACCATGCTTACACGGGGAAGCTGGGTCTGAAGAATAGACTTTACATGGATGCTGAAGTGACAATAACCTGTGTGGAGGCAGAAACACCTTGCCCTGTATTATATCCAACCAAGCACCTATGAAGTCTAACACCTGAAAAGGTACCAGGTTCAACTTGGCAAGACTTATCGTGATGCCCAGAGATGGGGTTAGGTGGAGAAGACAATCCCTAGCCTGAATTAGTCGATGCCTGGAGAAAGCGGAAAGGAGCCAAACGTCTAGGTAGGGGAAGATCTGAAACCCCTGCAGCCGCAGATGAGCCGTCACTTTGGTAAACAGCTAGGGGGGAGTTGTGAATCTAAAGTGGAGCACTGTGAATTGAAAATGATTGGCTCCCAGCAGAAGCAAAGGAACCGTCTGAAGTGTCTGCTCATCTTGATATGATAATATGCATCCTGAAGGTTCACCGAGCACATCCAGTCATTTACCTGCAGAAAGGGCATAATGCAGAATGGAAAGTAGGGTGTCCATCTGAAACTCTGTCTTGGCAATGGACAGGTTCAGGGGATAAAGATCCAGGATGGGTCTTAAGTCTCCTGATTTCTATGGCCCAAAAGAACCTGGAATAAATGTCGGATCCAGACTGGTCGGGGGGGGGGGGGTGGCTGGACGACTCATTTGTCGAGCAGCCTAGCGATATCGATGGCTGCCTCCTCCCGTTGACTGAGTGGAACATCCGGGTGGTGTTTCGTCAGAGAGGGAGGATGAAGTAACCACTGAATATGATTTTCAGCGCCCAACGATCATTCGTGATGGACTCCCAGGCTGTTGGGTGCAGAGACAGATGCCCCTGATGGCTTCCAGAGAAGACCAGTCGGGCACCCTCAGGACTGCTGAAAGCGTCTGTCCGAGAATGAATCTCAAGACCCCTGGTTCTTCAGACCCCCTCTCTCACAAGGGCAGTGTCTGTCATATCCCCCTCTGCCCCTAGGGGAAGACAGACCCTGAAAGTCCTGGAAAAAACCCTGAGACTTCCAAAACTACGTCTTCTTGACCCCATGCTGATTCCTTGAAAAGGATTTTTGCGGAGTAGAGAAGTGGATCCTGATGACAGACAAGGTCTTTCAATCTCTCTCACTCTGGGTTAGTGTGTCACAAACAGTTTTGCCAAACAAAGTTGAACCGACAAAAGGAGCGTTTATGAATGATGTCATGAAAGTTTCTGAAAAAGCACAAAGCCGGAGCCTGGCATGCCGCTTATTGGCCACGCCCATCCCGGCCTCCCTAGAAGCACCCTTAGTCATATGAGAAAGCAGCCTCATGGACGTGTTAGAAATGGCAGTTAGGACAGCCATGCAGGAGGAGAAAACCTTCTCTTCTGCCGACATGGACCCTGGGGCAGACTCTGCAACCTCCTTAACCAGGTCCCAATGCAGCCTGATAACTTGGGCCAAATAATTCAATGCACATAGAGCAAAGGTGGCTAAAGCATACGCCCACTTCCCAAACTGGTCTATTGCCCTTGACTCCCTGTCTGGAGGATGGACCGAGGAGCTCTCCTGGCCTAGCTCCTTCTTGATGGCTGCCACAATCACCAAGGCATCGACTGGGAGACCCTTTGACAAATGGGGTATGTCCGATGGAGCACTGAGAACCTTGTCCGGGCACTTAGGGATGGGCTCAATCATGTCCAGTCCCTTCCACGTCCTACTAGATAAGATCCACCAAGGGATCCGCGGGGGGGGGCACCCAAGTAGTAGAAGGTCCTGTGCCAAAAGTTTCCAGGAATACAGGCTAGTCAGGGTTGGGCTTGAGGGTAGATTACCCGTCTATCTGGCGTAGGATTTCCATGATGTCCCCAAATGAGACATCATCAGAGGGTGACCGAGGGGAACCCTCCCCTTCATCTAAGTCTGTATCATCAGTGAGAGACTCCGGTGGGGAGTCTAGGTGCCTCCTCTTGCAGGTATGCTTCTGAGGAGCCTCCTCAGGGGTAAACTCCGAGGGAGGACTCAGAAGCTTCAGGGGATTCCTGAAGAGGAAACTCCTGGGGCAGTCTGGCAGCAGGCTGTCCCCGAGGGAGTAGGACAAAAGACTCCTGACCAGAAACAGAAGAAGCCAGAGCAGAATCTGAGGATGAAGAGTGTCAAGGCTCTCAAAGGAGCCAAGAAGACCTTTTCCACCACCTCGAACGCTGAAATCAAATGGACCCAAGAAGGCAGCACAGCCCGGGCCAAAATAGTCGACGTTGGAGCCTGCAGGGTCACTGCCCCCGGCACCGAGCATGGAGTCAGAGCCAAGCTTCCCATCACTGAAGCCCTGAGGGGAAGGGACAACTCCGAAAGCCTCGCAGTCAATGCCAGCCCCTTGGAGCAGACACAGAAGCTACGGCTCCGAGAGTCAGTCTGCTCCGATGACATTGGAGCTGAACCACTTAAGGTAACTGTCGGCATTGAGGTGCAAAGGACCATCAGCGACAACGCCTCAACACTCAGAAATCTTGGACCCAAAGACCCCGAAGGTTGGATTGGAGAAGGAGATATTGTAAGAAAACCAGACTGTGTGCTTATAGCCCCAGAGGGGGACAGAGCAGGCAAGACTCCCAGCTGAATCTGGGCCAGAAGAAACTTCAACATCATCCTGTCCATCTTGGCTTCAGACAGGCTCCGAGTGGACTGGACAGAGGAAGCCATCTACCCTTGCCATGAATGACACCAAGGGGAGGCAGAGGCAAGAGACCTACCCCAAGAATTCTTCGAGGAGAAGCAAGCGGACCAGAGCAGAGGAGAACTTCGGGCTAGCTCGGGCCTAGATTTAGTGGGCGGTTTTGCCAAGGAAGACCTCTCAGGAGATTTCTTCTTCTGCCGATCCTGTTCCTTGTGTCCGACCCTCTCACCATCCCTGGACTTCTTGGCAGGAGTTTGAGTCGCAGAAGCCAGGGCAGCGGAAGAGGAGGCCTTGGCGGGTGGAAGAATTAGGCCCTTCAAAATAAGCTTATTCCTCCAGTCAATAAGTGCATTGGGGTTGAAACCATGCAAATAGAGAAGGAGGTATCTAGATGGGGAACCACCAAACACATCATACACAGAGTATGAGCATCAGATGGAGATATCTTATGCCCACACTCTGTAAACTTCTTGAACCCCAGATTTGGCATCTCAGTCATGGGGGCAAAAAAATCCAAGCGTGTGTGCACTCACACAAAAAAAGGAAAGGAAAGAAGAGAGGATAGAGACGTAGCAGGGAGACTTTTTTCGAAACGCCCAGTGCAGATATAGGAAAGGCAGAGCAGAAAGGGTAGGTAGAAATAGGAAAAAGGAAGTTAAGACCCAAGAAAAAAAAAACTTACAACTACTGAAAAACCCTTGAGAAGTTTGGAGCAACTGCAATCCGTGCTGTTCAAAATGAGCAGCAAACAAGATCTGGGAGAGGAGGGAGAGGGGGGCATTATGAGTAGGGCAGGAGATTGGACTTCATATCCGATGCTTGAGTATACGGTCGAGTTGGATCTGTGCCGGATCATATTCCCACATGTTGAAGATCAAATGAAAACAACAACTTCAGATCTAACACTACCTCAGCCAAAAGTGGAACGGCTAAAGAAAAACTTCAAATATGTAAGGGAATCAATCAGAAAAAACTAAATTATTTTAAAGATCAAAACTTTAACAAATAAGGTGAAAAAGCCAGAATTTTCTACTCTGCACTAGTTTTAACTAATAAATATGAGGCTGAGCACTTACCTGCTGAGATCAGCAATGCTGTTTCACGAGGTGACAAATGAGACCTCAGCTTGTCAGGGAGGAATAGGGCATTATGGGGAAATATTTAGGCCTGAGCACTAAATCAGTAGGATCAGATCCAAAGGAGGGGCTCAAGGGCCCATATGTCGAATTGGATGGACTGGATATACAGGATCAAGATTTGCCTGCTCAGCTTGTTTTTGCAATCATTTGAAACCCTCCAGTATATATACAGCAGTGATGAGATATAATGGCCCATTCCCAAACCCTCACTACTGTTCTACACAGGAGATAAGATGCTGTTTATGTACCAAACCACTCCCATGATGTCTAAAGAGAATGGATACTACACCTTGGGGGAGCAAGACCTCAAATGCCTGCAAGACTAGGAGGATTGCTTTCATCTTCAAAACGATGTTGAGCAAACTAGCCTCTTTTGGGGTCCATGTGCCTTGCACCTCCTGTCTAGGAAATGCCCCTCTCCCCACCCTACTAAAATTGCAGTAGGGGACATTACAAGTGAATAAAAGTATGATAAAAAGATTCAAGCTGCATTACGCTCATATTATGTAGGACCATAAATACCATCCTCCAAAATATTGAATGCCACACAAGATTTTAAACACAGCCAGAGCAGATCTTGCAGCACATGTGTAACATGATTACAGCAAGCTATACAAGCCTATAATCTAGCTGTGGAGTTCAGCACCAGTTTCAAAAGCTATAGATTTGTGTTGAGTAGCCACAGTAAAACAGTACAGTAGTCCAAATATGAAGAAGCAAAACATGAGCCACAATTAAAAGCTTCTCTAATGGAATAATGAACCTAATACTGGTAATATTACTTAGAAGAAAGCAAAAAAAGCTTTGATACCATCTGACTCCTAATCTCTAAATGTAAACATGTCACTGAGGTTCAGTCCAAGAATTGTGAACTCAGACACGCACAAGGGCAGACAGCAATCCTGCAGATAAAATTTTTGCATGGCTCTGAAGCTGTGGAAGCCTTCAAAGTAGCAATAAGGACTACATATTAAAGTTTTGCTTAGTAGAGAAAAATGTGGTTTCTCTTGGAGAGTCATAGGAATTAGGTTGTCACATTCGCCTACACTTTTACTGATGTTTTCATAAACTCAGTGGCTCTCTAGATACCCACCCCTTATTTTAAGCACAAAACTCCTATTCTCTTTCATAGGCTCTCATTAGTAATCACAAGAATATCAACTAAGTTAAGTTGCCTATCTATTATTAATTACCCACAGATAACTACCGGTATAACCAATTATCTAAAGTTAAATCTCACTCCAAATTGATTCTCATTACTGTAACTAAGGTGGTTATATTATGCATGTCCTCAATCATTACTTTTTGCACCAATTTTAGATCTATGCTTTGTGCACATTCTATTATGTGAAATATGCATTATTTATTGAAGTGAAAAATAATTACCTGTCACATGGAGTCCCAAAAGCTGCATCCTTAGCCTGCCTCTTAGCACTTAATTTTATGAGGCAGAATAGCAACTACCTCATGTTTACAGACAGCCCACTTCTACCACATAAATATTGCACTTCTGAGAGATACACTTACTTATTCACACTGGAGGATAGTCTCCCCATCACACCTAATGTCAAGTCAAAAACCAACAACGCTATATTACCACATTTCCATAAAATCATAACACTTAGGCTGACATGGTATAAAAATCTTAAGAAAACATTTTCCTTTAGTAAGTCTAGTACTATTATCGATTACCAGCTAGATAACATTTCACTTGTATGAGGCAATCATCAAGGACGTGGGTGCCTATGTTGATAGCAGACTTTCCTTTCTCCTCCATGTCTCCCTTCACCCTTGTGTCTCTGTTGTGATTAGAAAATCCTTCCACCTCACACAACACAACATTCATGGTATTTCCTCAAGGTCCAGAGTTGTTACAGTCCCAATCTACTCCTCCATTACTAGGCCCATAAATGAATACAATACTCCATTTAGCAAAACGTTGCTAAGAACCTATACCAGCTAAAGAGACTTCAATGATTCCTGGCTGGGCTGCATAACCTACTGAGTGCATGAAAGACACAAAAGTTATGTGCTTACCCATAATGAAATGTCTGCAAGGCTGTAGTTCCTCCTCTTAAAACAGTAGGACTCAGACTGCAGATTTGAATTAATTCAGCAAAGAGAAAAAGTTTCCCAGACTAACTCCTCCCCCTTCACCATAATGACCAGCATTGCACACCTGTTTTTCATATCTGAAATATTCCATTCAAGATCAAAACATAACCAGAATAATCAACTACAATACCAGCAAAACAGTAAATGCCCCTTTCTATAGACCCGTCTTCCAGGTCAGGAAAAAATGAGTGGGAATACTACAGGATGATACACAAATGTCATTTAAAGATGATTTTCTAAAGAGGAACTGTGATATAGTTACTGGTCTATAAGAATGTAACATACACTGGGTTGCTAATGTTTTGCTATAATTATCAAAGCCAAATTTAATGCATCCTGACAGTCATCTAGACAGAGTGAACTTTGATACTTTGGTGCCCAGTCTGTTGGGTGCTTAGGAGACAAACTGGGAATCTTTCCTGAGTGATTTAGTTCAATCATAATAAAACCTCAACTGTCTATGCACTTCAACACAGTGTAGTGGGCATTTTATTTTTGAGCAGCTACAGTATCTTTATCGAAGACCAGATACTGGGGGTTTTGCTTGCAAGTCTGAAACTCTGAGATCTTCCTTGCAGAAGTAATGACTACGAAGAACAGAATTTTCCAAGACAGACATTTCAAATTGATCTTGAAAGGTGGCTCAAAAGGAAGAGTTAGTTCTTTAAACACAAAATACAAATCCCAAGAATCTTTGCATCTTTAAATAGAAGTCTAAATAGTAATGTAACCTACTGCAAGGGTGTAAATATTCACTTTCTCCATAAGCTGCTACATATGAAATTTGCTTGCAATCTACATATATCTATTGTATATAACGTACACATGCACTAGATACATTGCACATCTCCATGAGAATTGTATGTACAGGGATCCATGTTTAAACCACAGTAGTGTTTTAACTTCCATCCAAAATTGTAGATGATATATTACACTGCCTCTTGTATATTGTGACTGAAAATTTTTCAAATCATGATTCTCTCTACACTATGTATACAGCTAACTTAACTATGTTTGTGAAGATAAAGTACAGTCACTGTAGTCTTATTTCTGTGTCTGGGTCATGGTTGAAAATGGTCTGTGGACTAGTCCACCTATCCAGTTACTAAACAGTAAATACAAATAAATAAAATGTAACCTTTAGGAGCACCTTGCATACCTTCAATGAAGCTGATGTAAAAAAAAATATTTTACTATTTGATAACTAGGTACGGAGTTTGGTAGCAAGGTCCAAAAAAGTTATGTGGAATCCTTGATGAAAGTCTGACACATGAATCTTAATGGAAGAGAAACTAAGGACTGTGTCAAAAATCTGACATAGTCCAGAAGTGCTGGAACCAAAGCAGAAAGAAGATCCAACTTTGTAGAAGTGTCCCAAATATAAAAATAAATGCACACAAATACACACACAAACATGCACACACACTATTTATTTATATATATATATATATATATATATATATATATATATATATATATATATATATATGGGTCTACTTCTAAATTTCTAAGTTTCAAAACTTCAAATTTCTTATGGTTGAGACCAAGAAACTTCAAAATGTAAATAAAAAAATAAATAAACAAAAAATTTTTTTTTTAATTTTTGCAAGGGGGGGGGCAAGCCCTCCTGCACCCCCAACAATCCCTACCAATTAAATATACCAACTCCGAGATCACACTACAGTGAGAAATATGGCAGACATACAGTTCTGCGCTGTATGGCGATCTCCATTTAAACAGTTTGAAGTTTCAAAGCTTCGACCTTATGGTCCCAACCATAAGAAATTCGAAAGCAAGAAACCACAAATTAAAATACAATGCAGAAAAATGACTCAACCAGTAAATCCAAAAGCAGAATTTATTGCTGAAATGACTGTAGACAAGCAAACTCTTTCTCTCTCTCTTGCGCCTCGGCCAATGCCTTTAACAGAGTACAATTACATCCATTCACAACCTCATATATACATATATGATATAGATATACATATAGATATAGTCTGTATGGTATTCAAGAAAAGTTGACTTACTTGCAGATGACATTATTTTGTACCTGATAAAGCCAGAAAGGAACATCTCAGTTTTGTGGAACACTCAGACAGTTCATTTTTTTTTCGGAATATAAAATTAATGAAGACAAAACAAAGGTTTTAACTGTAAACTATGTACCCACACATGAATTGGTTCAGCAGTACCTGTATTTATGGGGATATGATAAAATGAAGTATTTAGGAGAATGGATAAAAAAGGATGCAGTTACAGCAGCTAAGTTTATATGTGAAGAGAGTAAAAAGATTATTCAAAAACAGAGGCTGTAAGCTCTTGCCTATGGATATGGATAGCAAAATACAAGCAGCAGAATGTTTTTATTCCCTTTAGTTTTACGCACAGGTCAAGCATATTTCATCAACCAAGAGAAGTTCTGGATAGTAATTAATAAAAGAGCTGAAAGATTTTATCTGAGATGGGAAGAGGGCATGAGTCAAGTGGGATAAAGCTGCTCCTTCCAATAGAACAATGAGGTTTAGGGTTACCTGATCTGAAGGGATATTTTAGAGCTATACAGTTAGGGCTCTTATATATAACATAAGCAAAAAACTACAATTCATAGTGGAAAGGAATTATGACGAAGCATTGCAAATTCAAAGAATTAGGAAACAGTAGAATTTTGGATGCAGATCCTTATGGAAACTAACAGTCATACAAAATATTATATTCATGAAGTAACAGACCAACAACTAAACAAACACAGGAATGGAGAAAGGAGATTCTGCCAATAGAGATGACTGCAATTAGGGGTAACAGAATAGGCAAGAGAGGGCTGGATTTTACTGGAGGAAGCTGGCAAGGGAACCAAGGTATTGGAAACAAATTAGAGGGAAAGGTATGATAATGGGAAGAGGCCAAGAATGCATTTGGACTGCAGGCTAAAGACTGCTTTCCCTATCAAGGACTGATAGAGTACAGGCAAGGAGAAAGACATACATAAAGGAATCCTACGTGAAAGACCTGTACTGGTAGAGTTTTTAGCGGAATCAATAACAGAATCTGTTATTAAAAAAAGGGATAATCAGTAGGATATATAAAATATTACACTACCTACAGGAATCAATCAGAAAAGGTAAGAAAAGGCTGGTAAGAGAAATTAGGTAAGAAGTTCACAAAGAAACAATGGGAGGACACAAGCATGGCTCCTAAATATGCAACAAAGTCTAGACAAGTAGGGATTTTTGCTTGGAAGTGTTTGCATAGTTACTTTTATACCTCATATAAACTGTGAATATTTTTTCTTCACGTAAATGGCAAATGCTAGAGATGTAAAGGGGAAGAAAGAGGTCCCTGGGAGCATAAGCTTTCAGAGTGCAATAAGTTGCTAGACTTAATTCCCTACAAAGTACTCTGTCAGGACTACTGGGTGAGCAAAGGAGTGTAACCAAGGAAAGGATTTTTTTTTTTTTAAGCTGGGATACAGGATCTGAATTGCACAGACTTAGTAAGGCATTGTTACGTTTAATTCTGGTGGCTGCCAAAAAAAAGAGTATGTAAATCAAAATCTAAACCAAATATAAGTGAAGTAGTGAACGTTTTAACACAGTAAAGAACAGGAAGTGGGATCTTAGAAAAGGGCAGCAGTAAATTACATACAAAAATGGAAATTGTTGATGCAATACTTGCAAAAAATTGTTTTGGAGAAAGAATCAGGCTCAAGAGAAAGCAAAAATTGAACAATTTATGTAATGTTGGATTGATTATATTGTGTAGAGGATATGTGATGTATAATGTTTATAAATATGAACTTGTTAATACAGTTCGATTACTTTTACATAAATTTACGTTTGCCTATGGCACATATGATAATTCAATAAAGGGTATAAATTAAATTTTTATGTTTTAATTGACTTTTTTTGCAGGAAAAACAGCTTCCTTCCGTCTACATATCATTATTAAACTAACCATATGTATTGCACTAACCCCTTACATTTGTGACCTGGGACATGAATGAAAAGGATCTGAGGTGGGCCAGTTCACTCACCCAATTAACAGAATAAAGTACAATTAAATTACAACTGAATTAAATTAATTTGGTGGGAATTTCACACCCCTGCAGGAAGTGAGAAAGGACAGAATATAACCATATGCTTATGTACGCTCAATTTTTTTTAACTGCTACGATACTTTAAGATAATTTATATTAATCTTCTGCAATCATACTTTGCAAAGTCAATGTAAACAAAACCATCCTGATATTTATTTACAGGCACTTGATTACCGGGAAAGTTCGACTGGGTAAAAGTCTATTTTCAGCAAAGGCCATGGGAGAAAAGCACCAAGTTATTACAAAACATTTTAAGAACAATAATTTTACAATCTTCAAAAATAAAACAACATTTGCAGTTCAAATAATTATACATACTACATGATATAAAATCATTGGTTAAGAATCAATACAAGGTATATGACATTCATTTAATATTTACAGAAATTTTAGACAGTTTGTAGTGACATTAAAGATAGGTTAGTCTAATACAAATATGAATTGCAACCTGAAGTGAAAGAAAAAAACAGGCTTATGGCATATATAGAGGAAAAAGTCAGGGAAGAGAATTAGACAGCAGTAAGGAAGTAAGTGACGAAGGGAGAGTAAGGAGGTACAAGGAATGAAAAGGTACTTGTTCACATATAGGTATATAGTTTATCTTGGTTTTGAGCAAGAACAGTGCCAGATTTTAGCAAGGAAGTCTTTCAAAGTGGTTTTGAAAGGTGAAAGGGAGGGATAGACTTGGTGGATACAGGTAAGGAGTTCCAGGCCTTAGCAAACTTGTATGAGTACAGACAATGCCCAACAGATTTGCTAGGTTTGTAGACAGGAGTTTTTGGTTACTGGATCGTAATGACTGACTGGGAACATAGTTGTGTAGAATTTTTTTTTTTTAGTGCTGGACAGGCAGATGAATGCTGGATAGTTTTATAGGTGGCAAGAAGCTGTGTATATGTTAGTTGATGGTAGCAGTTCTAAACAATGAAGGATTTTCAGTGCTATACAGTGGTGGGTTCTGAAAGGGGTATGTGCTGCAAATTTACCAACTTTGTTGTAGCACTGTTCAGGTTTTAATTTTTGTGAAGCCTGGAGATTAGTAAGGATGGGAGCGCCATAAAGAAGAGCAGACAGGAGATAAGTAGGGCAAGTACAGTTTTAGTTGTGTCTGTGAGAAAGTTTGTGTCTCTGTAAAGCATCCGTAGTGCACTTTTGTACATGCAGATCGAATGTAGGATGATCATCATCGACTATCGCTCCTAATAGTTTGCTATGAGAAGTGACTTCAGTGGTTGTATTATCAAGAAAGAGGACTTTAAATTTTGTTTTTTTCAAGAGAGAGGGATTTGGGGGAAAAAAGTAGCAATTTGGTGTTTTTTTTGGGTTGAATATGAGTTGTGAGTTAAAGCCATGTTTCAGTGGCTGTTAAAGCTTCTTGAGTACTTTTTTGGAGGTGTACCATGTTGTCAGATGTGCAAGTGAGAGTGGAATCATCTGTGTTTTGTATTAGGGTGGCCTGTGTGGAAGTAAAGATAGTGTTGGTGAAAATGTTAAAGAGGAAGGGACCAAGGATAGAGCCTTGAGGTACACCGGTGGTGACTGGGAGGTATGGAGAGAGCATGGAGTGCCATTTTACTTATTGATACCTATTGGACAGGTAGCTTTTGAACCACTGAAGAGTGGGCTGAGACAGACCTAGTGAGGACATTTGTAGTAGAAGTCTGTCGTCACAAACTATGTTGAAGGCTTTAGACAAGTCTAGAAATAAGGAAGAGACTAGTTTGCCATTACCTCTAGCTTTACTGACAGTATCTAAATAGGTTAGAAGGGCAGTGTTAGTACTATGGGAAGGATGGAAGCCATGCTGTGTAGGGATAGGAGTCTTTCTTGCAGGAGTCAGTCTAACAATTGATTTTGAATACATTTTTCAAGTATTTTGGTGAGGGGAGACAAGTTTGCTATAGGTTTATAGTTATTAATGTCTGTTGAATTTCCTCCTTTGTGCAGAGGGATAATGTGTGACATTTTCTATCGAGAGGAAATGTGGGATTCTCAGACTGACCTATTTATATGGATGGATGACAGGATAGGCAATGTTACTGGCTGCTATTTTTAAGTACTCGCTTGGAAGGTCATCAGCTAATGAAAAGCTCAGTTTAAGTTTAAGAGTAGTTTCATATAGGATGTGGGCACAGGTTTGATGGTGAAAGTGGATGTGATGATATGCGGCTGTTGGGCATGGTTCAGATTAGATGTTGAGAAATCCTTGGTTAGAGATGCTACACTATTTATAAAAGAAGAGATGAACAGTCTCGCAGTTTTGAGTGGCAAGTTATCGGGAGAGGGGTTTGGGTTGAATTTTTTTGGCCGGGGTGCAAGATTTCTGTAACAGATGTCCAAAATTTTTTAGGGTTGTGCTTAGTATTATTCTGAAAGTTATTATAGCATAGCTTTTTGTCTTCATTTATTTGCTTTTAGACAACTGCTAACCATTTTTACTATTCTTTCCATGCTTTTTCTCTCTCCTGCATTAGCAACCTACTCATTTTTGGATAGCCAAATTTTATTGTTTTCAGTCTCTTCCTTCTAGAAGGTGCAAGGCTATTTAGGATATTTAGAAAAGTTGTACTGACTTCAATTACAGCATAGTCTTAGGGGAGGATTTTTAAGAAGCTCCAGTTAATAGCAGATTGTGTACTAATGAACATTTTGGGGCTCAACTTGGAAAGGTTACATACTGTATTATAAATATGCTGTTTAACTGGATGTATGACATTGTCTAGTCGTATAGACTGGGAGATGATCACTGACAGAGTCTGATATTGTACCTGTGGTGGGTCTGATACTAGGATCCAGTCTAATAGAGAATTGATGTCTTGCTAGAATACATGGGGGGGGGGGGGCTAATAACTAGTGTGAAACCATGCAAGTTCATACTAAATGTAGGGGAGTTAGAGTTTATGTTCAACTAACTGGAATTCACATCACCTAGTGATATTTTTTTCTTGTGGAAATGCTATGGATATCCAATGCAGGATATTTTCCAGTATAGTTGTATTGTCACCAGACGGAATATAAAGACAGTCATACATATTTGTTTACTTTGAGGAAAGCAATAAGAAGCTCTGCTGAACTGAATTTTGGTGTTGGTTTGCTGCAAGGGGAACTGTGGTAGGCATCGGGAAATATTAATGCAATACCACCACCTTTCCTCTTTATACAGTCATTACAGATATTATAAGCCAGGACATACAACTTTGGAGTCGTTTATGCTGGGTTTAAGCGAAGGTTTCATTTACAGTGAGATCCAGGCATGCAGTTCAGCAGTTTTATTTTGTATACTTCCAACATTTATTGCAACAAAAATTAGATCACTGGAGTTGGGGATTGGCTGCTGCTGAGTTACAGAAGTGTTTCGGAGAGAATTACCTTTATGTTCACTATGACTGGTGGGGCAAGGATTAGGGTGTATAATCTCCTCCTAGAAGGATTTTAGTATATTAGGTAATTATGCATGCTTGTTTTTTTCGAAAAGATTTTTGCAATTAATTTTGTTTTGGTTTGAGTTGAAATACAATCAATTAGCCTACATTTGGAATAAAGGTGAGGGGGAATATTAAATAGGTTTGGTGCAATGTGTGGATAGTGTAAAGAGAAAGTATGGATAGGTGGTTGGGACAGAATTGGAGAGATGTTGCGAGATGTTACTGAGCCATGGTGGGATGAAAGATGACACAGAAGAAAAATAAAGGATAAGGCTGAAGACTAGTATAATTAAATACAGGAATTGGTACTTTATAGATGTCAGGTGATGGGGAAGTAGCAAAGAAGAAGGAAACAAGTTGCAGGCAAGTAGAAAATTCAGTGATGGTGGATTCTGACACCTGGAAAAGGACAAGTAAGGAGAGAAGTATTTTCTATAAAAGAAGAGAGGTAGGTTGTCCTGGTTTCTTCTCCAGAATGCAAGGAATAGAGAGGTATTAGAGGCTAGAGTATAATAATGCAGTCAAAATAAGGAGAAATGAGGGTTTATTTGGGAAAAGAAAAGATACAACATAGAAAAGATGGGTACTATTAGGGAGGGTTGTGATTATAAATGGATATAGTGCAAAGCAGTATGACAGGAAGAAAGACATTTGGGAATGGGGCCAAAAATTAAACAGAGATACAGAAGTAGGAAACAAGAAACAGAAGTGCATGTATAGTAGTAGTAAGGTCATTTGGGGAATGTTATGGAATAAGAGTCGCAACTGAAATGTGTATGTAGGAAGAATAATATTAAGAGTAAGAAGGGGGTGGGAACTGGGGGTATGGTGGGGGACAGAAGCGAAGCCCAGCATAGTGGGCTTCCCACTCTCAGTTCAATTTACAACTGAAAGCAATCAGTTTATAACCAGACCACAGCAGTTAAAGACATGTAAGTAAAACAGGTTATCTGTCACTTCCTGAGACCACATATCTGGCATATGCAGTAGTTTACTGGTCAAGCAAAAGGAGACAGAGGCCAACTTAGAGGTCCTCAGAATGCAAGGACTGTGTCACAGAAGCTTTTAATCACAGAGTAGCCATGTATTTAAATGATTAAAGGTAATACACAGCAAGGTTCTTCATGATAAATATGCTTACATTAAACACTGACAAAATTCTCAGCAAACTTGTAAGTGTATGGGTGGCCATATGGTAGAGCTCAAGCAATATTGAGGTAAGATGTAGTGACTGCAGGCTATTAAACACTATTAAGAAATATGGAGGACTTGTTATATGTAATTAAACCCACCAGAATCTTACTGCATTAATCATTATTATTTTGGCAACTAGGCACTGGTGAGGCAAAAACTTAGAAGTAAATGCCCAAAAAACAAAACAGCAGCACTGCCCATTCTGTAATGAAACCTGGTTAGCCCCTACCATCAAAATGTGACAGGGATCTGAAATGACCACATGGGATAGCTTTATGTTTAAGGAACATAAAATATTTCTGAATTCACTGCCAAATATGCAGCACTAGCCCAATGATAAGGATCCTCTGCTGGTGGTTCTTTTATTTATTTTTGAGTAGAAGAGGAGGAGGAAGGCTCTCCATTTTTCTTCTGATACTGTACAGCAAAGTGAAAAAAAATACTGCAGACAGCTGCACACTACCAGTACAGGTGGAAAGACAACACCTCTATCAAAACCAGGTCTCAGTATCATATTTAAATAGTAAACAGACCAGTAATAAAGGCTCTCAACTAATTGAGGATGTTGGTGTAATGGTTAAGGTGTTTACCTTACAAACACAAGGTTAATGGTTTGATTCTCACATGGGGTAATTGGCTAGGCTGAAAGTGGCCCATAAGGGCATTTAGCCTAGTACTAATCTATGAATCTATTTGTAGATGATGATAAAGAGTGCCAAGGGATGTACCACAAGTACAGTACATGCTGGATGATCAGTTACAGAATCTCATTGTGATGTGTTAGTAAAAGGGAATACTACAAGTTTTGCTTGGGTTTATCATCAGTTTCTAACACCAGTAAGAGTGGATTATTTACTTTGGAGTTCAACTTTAATAAAATAGGAGTCTATTTTCACTTTCTTTTGGGCAAAAATAACATTGGGCCTCCATTTCTGTAGAGATATAAAATAATACAGTTACAAATCAGCTTTTACATGAATGACTATACAGTGCACTTTAAAAGGAAAAAAAGATTATCTAAATTTTTTAAAGTTAATATCTCCCACATAAGTAGTCGTACTTAGTACTGAACTCTGAGCATTCATGCATTATACAGTAACTTGTTTCAGCAACAGACAGGAGGAGGAGTAAGGAGAGGGGAACTTGAGAGGTTTTGAGAGGGTTTACAAATAGAGAGGAATACCAGAGGAAAAAGTAGCAGAATTAATAAGAGCAATTATGGTAGATGAGATAAAATCAAAGATGGGAGAAAAGTACAGTTTTGTACCTACCATAAATGTAGATGTTCGAAGATCCACATTGCTGCAGTCCTTACATATGGGTAGTCCGCTTGTCCTCGGTCGGCCCGAATACCAAAGTATTAGGCTGACGTCGGTCAAGGCGCTTAAAACTGACATCAGGACGTCAGGGTACAAAAGCGCATGACCGACGTCATTTCCTCAGTCTTTTCTTGCCCCAGATGTCAGAAGGCCCTAACAAGAAAGGCCAAAGCCAAAACCAGCAAAACCTAACCAACCACCCGTGCACTAACCATATTTACAATATGTACAACACAAACCACACCACCACCTTCAACAACAGAGGGGAAGGAGGGAGGGTATATTGGACTGCAGCAATGTGGATCTTGAACATCTACATTTATGGTAGGTACAAAACTGTACTATGTTCTTCATCTCACATTGCTGCAGTCCTTACATATGGGTAGAATCCCAAAGCAGAGGTAAGGGAGGATGGCAAAACTATAAAGCATTAGGAGCTGCCAACATGCCTTGTAAAATTGCAGTGGCAAATCCAGCCCTAGATTTAGAGTAAAGTGGAAGGTGGTAATGCTTAGAGAAAGTATGCACTGAACTCCAAGTAGCTGCTTCCAAAATATCCTTAGTAGCCACCCCCCTTAAAAAAGCTGTAGAAGTGGCAGTAGCCCTAGTGGAATGAGGCCTAATCCCAGCTGGAATCTCCTTACCATGATGGGAATAACAGAAAGCAATACAAAAACCAATCCACTTAGAAATAGTTTGTTTTGAAACAGGTTTGCCCTGAGAACCCAAAGCAAAAGAAACAAACAACTGCTGAGACTGCCTGAACCCTTTAGTTCTGCTCAAATAATATCACAACTGTCTGTGTATATCCAAAGTGTGCAAAATCCTTTCCCCTTTATTTTGGGGGTTTGCATAAAAGGTAGGCAAATGAATAGATTGGTTTAAAGCCACACTAGAAACCACTTTAGGCATAAAAGAAGGGTTAGTACGTAAAGACACCCTATCCTTGTGGAAAATTAAGAAAGGCTCAACTGCCATAAGGGCCTGTAATTCAGAAACCCTTCTCGCAGAGGTGATGGCCAACAAAAAAGCAGTCTTCCATGATAAATATTTCAACTCTGCAGATGCTGCAGGCTCAAAAGGTTGTAGAGTGAGTTTCTCCAACACAAAATTGAGATCCCAAGCAGGAGTAGGAGCTCTCGTGGGGTCTTATATTCTTTGCCCCTCTAAGGAATTGCTTAAACAAAGGCTGAGAAAATAATGGTGGGTCACAGTCATAGTGAGCAGAAATTGCTGCAGCATGAACCTTTATAGAGGAGAAGGACAAACCTTTGTCCAGTAACTCAGTAAGGTATTGAAGCGCAACACTTAAATTAGGTTTAGAAACATCAAAGTCCTTTGCTGTACTCCAAAATAAAAATCTCCTCCATTTATCTCGTAAACTTTCCTTGTACTAGGCCTTCTGGCCTCCAAAATAACATTCAAAACTTGTTGTGGAAGCTGAGACCCTCAGGGTTTAAAACAGAATATGCCAGGCTGTCAGATGTAGAGAATGAAGTTTGACATTGAGTAAATGACTGTTCTCCTGAGACAGCAGGTGAGGAATCGAAGGCAAAGGCCATGGAGGCTCCTGTACCAGACTTCTCAGTAATGGGTACCAGTGCTGTCGAGGCCAATCTGGAGCTATTAAAATCATGTTTGGCTTGTCCTGTCTGACCTTCAGCAGTACCTTTGGGAGGAGAGGCAGAGGTGGAAAGGCATACACGTGAAGATTGCTCCAATTGAATGAGAGAGCATCCACTTTCCAAGCTGTGGGATGAAACCTTTTTGTGCAAAACTTTGGCAGCTGGTAATTTAGTGGAGAAGCGAACAGATCTATGTCTGGAGTTCCCCATAACACTGTCAATCTCTGAAATACATGAGGATCCAATTTCCACTCGTGGGGATCCATAATTTGTCTGCTCAACACATCTGCTAAGGAGTTCTGTGCTCCTGGCAGAAACCTTGCCTGAAGATTTAGCTGTAAACTGAGAGCAGTCTCCCACAAAATCATTGCTTGTCTGCATAGAGGATAAGAATGCGTTCCCCCTTGCTTGTTGATGTACCACATGACAGTTGTGTTGTCTGTTTGAAACAACACCTGCCCTGGAAGAAGTAAATCCTTGAAAGCTATCAATGCAAATTGGACTGCTAACATCTCCTTCAAGTTGATATGTAGATGTTGAAGTCTGGCAGGCCACGTGTCTTGTACCCATTTTCCATTTAGATGAGCTCCCCAAGCTTTGTCTGAGGCATCTGTCGTTAAAATCTGACTCGCCTCTGGCCGGGTCACAGAGAGTCCCTTGTTTAGGTGACATTCCTGAGCCCACCACAAAAATTCCTTTTGAATGCAAGGTATTATCTGAATGACAGTGTCCAAATCTTGGCAGTGCTGTGTCCATACATTCTTGAGATACCATTGTAGCTTCCTCATATGCAGTTTGGCATTGGGAAGTACCAGAATACAAGATGCCATGAACCCCAAGGCTTGAAGGACTGTCCTTGCAGTCAGCCTGGACTGACGAGACAACTGGTGGAAGTAAAGAAAGATTCTTTTGTTTGTCCGGGGTCAAAAGGCCATCTGGGATGCTGTATTCAGTCTCACACCCAGAAAGCACATGTCCTGAGAGGGTACTAGACTGGACTTTATTTCGTTCACAGAATACCCCAGGCATCTTAACACTGCCATCACATACTGTAAATGATGAAGTAGTTCGTCCTTTTCTTGGGCCAGAATCAGGCAATCGTCCAAATAAGGATAGATCTGTATTCCTCTTAGCCTGAAGAAAGCTACCACTGGAGCCAGAACCTTCGTGAACACTCTGGGCGCAGTAGATAAGCCAAAGGGCAATGCAGAGAACTGATAATGTGAAGTCCCAGCCCGAAAACGCAGATACTTCCTGCAACTGGGCCTGATAGGAACATGAAGGTAAGCCTCCTTGAGATCCAGAGTCACCATCCAGTGATCTTTGCCCAGCAGAGGTAAAAGCTGTTGTAACGTCAACATTTTGAACTTGGGAATGTCCAGATATGTGTTGAGGATAGATAAATCCAAAATTGGTCTCCACGTGTTTCCTTTCTTTGGTACTAGAAACAGGCGAGAATAAAATCCTAGGCCCACTTCTGGCAGAGGGACCGATTGTATGGCCCCTATTTGAAGTAGTAGAAATTTGTTTGTGAGCCTCTAGTCTTTGCTGAGGAGGAACGTCCGGCATGCCTTTGAAAGGAGGCAAGGTATGGAAATAAAACTTGTAACCCTGGTGTATAATATCCAGTACCCATTTGTCCTGGGTAATCAACATCCAATTTTCCTTGAAGAGTGCTAACCTTCCTCCCAAAGGTGCTGCCAGGCAAGAAGGATCTGGCAGCTGAAAAAGTAGGTCATTGGGCCTGTTTACGAAAGGACTGGCCCCTGCCCTCACCCGAAGATTGTGCAGGTGAACTCCCTGTTCTAGGCCTGAAAGAACCCTGAGCTCTGCCCCTACCACGTCTAGATCTACCCCTAGACTGAGAATCATAAGAAGGATCGTCCACCCCTTAGCAGGCCAATTCCTACTAAACTTGAGGCTGAACTTGCAAAAAATCTTTAACAGTCTGCATAGACTTAGCCTTGTCTTCCATTTTCTTCAAGACTGACTCCACAGGTGAACCAAACAACACATCAGACTGCAAAGGAGCATCCAAAATCCTTGTCTTAACATGGTCAGATAAATTCTGATCCTTCAGCCAGGCGTGCCTGCGAAGAACTGAGCCAGTGGCAACCACCCTAGACGAGGCCTGCACAGCATCAAAACCACACTGTAATGAATGCTTACCCACCTGTTCAGAGACATGCACCAAATCTTGTAATTCTTTACACTCAATGCCTTCCGCCAGAGCATCCACCTTAGACTTCAATTGAGAAAGAAGAAAGTTTTAATATTTCAACATATGAAACTGGCAATTCAAAGCCCTCATAGCTAAGGTAGAAGATGTATAGACCTTTTTTCCCCATCTATCCAAAGCTCTGGCTTCTTTATCTAGAGGAACGGATTTTTTACAACAGAGGCCTTGACACCCTTAGGTCCCTGACTAATAGTTTCTGGGTCCGCCCTAGGACTCTTATAAAGATATTTATGAGCCTCAGGCACCCTGTAATACCTATCCGGTTTAACAGGAGCAGGAGGCAGAGAATCAGGATTAAGTGAAGCCTCTGCAAACACATCTTCCACAACATCCAGAACAGGGGGTATAGCTAAGGGCCTGTGCTGGGGTAACAGCAAAAATTCCCTAAGCCTTTTCCGAGAATCAGAGAAGTCCTGACCTTCCCACTTAAAATGTTCCCTCACAGAATGAAGTGTCTCTGAAAAAGAAAAATCCTCTGGAGGAGAAGCAGAAGGAGTGGAATCATCTGCATCAGAATCAGAATAAGGAGAGTACTCCTGCAGGTCTTCAGCTGAAGACTCTGAAACATCCGAAGCCTGCTCAAAACTTCCCAACTCTGGCTCCACCCTAGGCCTCTTATCAGGAGGGGGCAAAGAACCTCTAATCAGAGTAATCAAATCTTCTGCCATTTTAAGCATGTGCTTCTTAGGCACAGACCCTGCTGAACTAGGAGTGACACCAACAGAAGCTAAAACTGGCCTGCCTCTGGGAGAAGCCTTGGAAACAGAAGGAGAGGCCTAACCACCCTAGGAAGGGAGGGAGTACAGTAACTTGAGAAGCCCCTTCAGCCTGACCTGCCTCCTGAGACCACCTCCTGCAAAATTAAAGTCTCCCCCTGGGACTCCTGAGAAGTCTCCGTCGGAACCACCGGCTCCACTGAAGCCTCTAAAGAACCGGCGTCCGGAGCAGACGACTCATCTTACCTGGGTTTAACTGCTTTGTCTTTGAGCTTCTTACCAGAAGCGGGCGCGGAGAATCGGCGGCATATTATAATTGCACCGCTTCCCAAAGACCAGCCTAGCACAATCTAATCTTAAGCAATAGTGCGTTTGTTGAACCTAGCACAAAAGCGACACCCAACAACGTCGTGCTCAGGCCCCAAACAAGGAATACACAAAGAATGATAATCCCTATGCGGTATCTGTTTCCCACAAGAAATACAGTTATTCACTTTTTCTGACATCCGGTAAAACACTGAGGCAAGAAAAAACCAAAATATTCCCCCAACGGGGTACTTAGCCAACTTGGATTCGGTCTGAAACTCCGAATTCGAAAAATTTCAGAACGCCGAACGGTACTTGCAACGCTGCTTCTGCATCGGACCATGCGGCAAAAAAGACTGAGGAAATGACGTCAGTCATGCGCTTTTGTACCCTGACGTCCTGATGTCAGTTTTAAGCGCCTTGACCGACGTCAGCCTAATACTTTGGTATTCGGGCCGACCGAGGACAAGCGGACTACCCATATGTAAGGACTGCAGCAATGTGAGATGAAGAACATCAAGAAGTGGGACTATGTAAAGTATTCAAAGAGGATATGACCCCAAAATGGCATAACCTGTTTGCTGATGTTCTGGACAATGGAGTGATCTCCAAAATCATGGCATAATTCTGAGAGCTTAATGACAAAGAAGGATGGAAGGTCCCATGTCTGCTCAATTCCGTTTAGCCCATATCCATATTAAATCATAACTATAAGGTATTTTTGTAGACACAACAGGACAGGATAGCAGGGTTACTTCCAAGTATAACAGATGGGGATCAATGTGGATCTGTTAAAGGCAAGCAAACATTTAACATCCTAAAAGCAAATACAATACATGGAGAAATAGAGGAAGAGCAAGGTAACCTTATTATCCTGGCATGAGAGACAGAAAAAGCCTTTGACAGAGTATACTGGGGTGATTTATGTGAGGTGTTGTGAAGAATAGGTTTCCCTGAAAATCTGATTAACCTATTAAGGCAACTCAACAAGGGCTCAAAAGCTACAGTAAAAGTAAAAGCAAGAGTGTCACTGGATTTTTGGGTGTCTAGGGGAACAAGGCAAGGACGCCCCTTTCCCTGCTCCTGTTTGAAATTTACTTAGAACCACTGGTGCAAAAACCTATCACCAATCTGACATAAGGGTATGGAAGTAGCAAGAGAAGGAAGAAAAATGCCTCTATTTGTAGACAATGTGATAGTGTATTTATTTAGGCTAGAGTTTGCCAGGAAGATCCAGGAAAATTTCAGGATATAAAATTAATGTGGTCAAAACAAAAGCTATTACAGTGAACTGCACACCAACATTAGAAATGGTAAGGGAGTACCCCAGCTCTGTAGCCACAACAGTATGAAATACTTTGGAGTACTGGTAGCATGCCAATCAGGAGAATCACCCAGAGAGACTTGGGAGCAAGTCACAATTAAGATATTGAGCCTCTTAAAAATGGCAGGTGTTCCCAAATGATATGCATCAAAGAATTCAAGCAGTAAAGATCTGGTGACTTAAGCATAGGCATTTGTACAAGACTCTGTCAGGAAACACTGGAGTTCTCAGAGAAAGAGTTAACAGAATACATGCATAATGACACACTGCCTAGAATTAAGTGGGAAAAAAAAACCTGCCAAATCAGTAAGGGGAGGGGTATTGGCAAAGGCCCACCTAGGTGAGTACTTCAGAGCAGGGCAGTTAAGGCTCATTTATAATTTGCTAAACTCAGGCTATTCACGCTAAATGGAAAGAGCTACTGCTTAGAGGGAGCGGATAGAGCAAATTTTGCAGAAAAAATTGAATTTGAGGTCCAGCAACAGGAAGCCCTTTAAGTTCAAGCGTGAAGCAAGTGTATGCAAATCTCAATGATGTGTTTTAAATGAGAGTATAAAAAGTGGTATTTTGTGATGTGACTGCCTGGGAAGAAACGTTAGGGGACAGATATAGAAACCTTACACAGACATATCACTTACAAAAGGGTACTGGGAAGTTAAGAAGGCATTTTGCTTCTGGGATAATATGAGGAAAAAGGAAGAAAGAATAGCTTGGGAAAAAGTACAGTTTTGTACCTACCACAAATGTAGATGTCCGATAGGTATGCATCTGCAGTCATAACATATGGGTTGTCCTGCCTCAGGCAGCCCTTGATCGGCGGATTCCAAAGTCTGGGTCTGGCCTCGGCTGATGTCGCACTTTCCCCGACGTCAGAGCGTCTGGGGTACAAAAGCATCAGCCGACGCCACTTTCCTCAGTTTTTCTTGCCCCAGATGCCAGGTGCCCTCTACGAAGGCTAAATTTGGATAAATGCAAATTAAAAGTTCCAAACATTTGCAAAATTATATAAATATATACATGTATATACAAACAAATACACCATAATAGATTCCCCCAGCTAGCTAAAAGAGGGGAAAGTACCCTAGGAATACCACAGAGGAGTAAGAGGGAGGGTAAACCTGACTGCAGATGCATACCTATCGGACATCTACATTTATGGTAGGTACAAAACTGTACTATGTCCTTCAAGGATGCATCTGCAGTCATAACATATGGGTAGAATACCATAGCCAATCTGGGGGAGGAGGTACTAAGAAAAGGATGGTGTAGTTAATATCCCCTGCAGGACTGCAGTAGCAAAACCTGCTCTGGATCTGGAGTATAAAGGTAGATTGTAATGTTTGGCAAATGTATGCACGGAGCTCCAAGAAGCAGCTTCTAAAATGTCCTTGGTAGCCACCCCTCGTAGGAAGACTGTAGTGGTGGCTGTGGCCCTTGTGGAATGAGGCCTGATGTTTTCAGGAACTGTCTTTCCATGAAAGGAGTAACAAAATCTAATGCAATTTCCTATCCATTTTGAAATTGTCTGTTTGGAAATTGCTTTTCCTTGCACCCCAGTAGCATATGCTACAAATAGTTGGTCAGTCTTTCTGCTAGTTTTAGTTCGGTCCAAGTAATAGCGTAGTTGTCTGTGTATATCCAGGGTGTGCAGAAGTTTTTTCCCTCTATTCTGTGTATTTGGGAAAAACGTAGGCAAGTGAATAGCTTGGTTCAAGGATACCCTAGATACCACCTTTGGCATAAAAGTAGGATTGGTTCTTAGTGAAACTCTGTCCTGATGGAAGATAAGAAATGGCTATACTGCCATTAATGCTTGTAACTCAGATACTCTTCTTGCTGAAGTTATTGCCAGAAGGAATGCAGTTTCCCAAGACAGAAACCGTAGATCCGCTGATGCTGCTGGTTCAAAAGGAGGAAGTGTTAGTTTCTCCAACACAAAGTTGAGATCCCAAGCGGGTAGGGGGGGTTTTCTTGGAGGTTTAATATTTTTGATCCCTCTCAGAAATTGCCTGAGGAGAGGGTGTGAGAAGATATGTGGATCCACATTGTATTCTGCTGAAATTGCTGAGGCATGAATCTTAATGGAATAATAGGACAGGCCATTGTGGAACAATTCTGCTAAGTATTCCAGAATATGTGTCATGTTTGCCACTGTCACATCTGAGCCTTTTGATGTGTTCCAAATGAGAAATCTTTTCCATTTAGCTGAGTATGTCTTCCTTGTGGAAGGCCGGCGAGCTTCCAAGATGATGTCCTTCACTCTCTGTGATAAAACATTTTGTTTGGGATTTAAGGAATTTTCCAGGCAGTTAGCTGCAATGTTTTCAAGTTGGGATGCATGATCTTGAAATTGTTCTGCGTCAGAAGAAGAGGCCATAGGGGGAGAGGCCATGGTTTTGTCTGTGTCATGCTTCTCAATAATGGATACCAGTGTTGCCTTGGCCAGTCTGGAGCTATCAGAATCACTCTTGGCTGCTCCTCCCTGATCTTCAGTAGAACCTTGTACATTAATGGGAGAGGTGGGAAGGCATATACTTTTAGAGCTTTCCAGCTGAAAGAGAGAGAGTCCACCCTCCAAGCTTGTGGGTGGTATGTCCTTGAGCAGAATGTCTTCAGTTGATGGTTGAGGGGGGATGCGAACAGATCTATTTCCGGCATTCCCCATGCCTTTGCTATGAGTTGGAAGACGTCTGGGTGCAGCATCCATTCGTGTGCATCCATGGTAGTTCTGCTTAAGCTGTCTGCCAGTGTATTCTCTTTTCCTGGCACGAACTGGGACTGTAGTTGGATATTGAGGTTCAGGCATAGTTCCCATAGATTCATAGCCAGCCGGCAGAGAGGGTAGGAGTGTGTGCCTCCCTGCTTGTTTATGTACCACATGACCGTGGTGTTGTCTGTCCTTATTAACAGATGTCCTTGTTGGAGGAAGGGTTTGAAAGCCTCGATTGCATGCACCACTGCCAGCATTTCCTTTTGGTTTATGTGCATGCGTAGTTGACCTTAAGACCATAGGCCTTGGATACATTTGCCCTCCATGTGTGCTCCCCATCCTTGGTCTGAAGCGTCCGTGGTGATGGTTTGTTTTGTTTTTGGTTTGTTGAAAGGCAACCCTCTGTTGGACTGGCAGGCCTGAGCCCACCACAGAAATTCCTTTTGAAGGCAAGGAATGATTGGTATCAAAGTTTCTAAACTGTGACTGTGTTGAGACCATACACTCCTTAGGTACCATTGTAATTTTCTCATATGCAGCCTGGCCTGTGGTATCAGGATTATGCAGGATGCCATGTAACCCAGAGCCTGCAGGATTTTCCTTGCAGTAAGCTGTGTTTGTCTTGTCAGAATCATGAAGTAATCTGGAAGTTGTTTTTGTTTTTCTTCTGTGAGAAAGGCCATTTGGGTGGTTGTGTCCAGATCTGCACCCAAAAAGGTTATTCTTTGGGATGGCACAAGTCTTGACTTTTGGATGTTGACTGTGTATCCAAAGGCCTGCAGCAGGTGTATGGCATAGGCCAAGTCCTTTATCAAATTTCCTTTGTTGTCCGCTTGTATAAGGCAGTCGTCCAGATATGGGTAGATCTGAATGCCCTGAAGTCTGCAGTGTGCAATTACTGATGCCAGGCATTTCGTCAATACTCTGGGTGCAGTAGATAAGCCAAAGGGCAATGCTGAGAATTGATAATGCTCTGATCCTGCAAGAAATCTGAGGTGTCTTCTGCAACTTGGTCGAATAGGGACGTGCAGGTATGCCTCCTTGAGATCTAGAGTCACCAGCCAAGACTCCTTGCCCAACATGGGAAGAAGTTGCTGTAGGGTCAGCATCTTGAATTTTGGCACAATGAGGTAAGTATTCAGTGCGGACAGGTCAAGAATAGGCCTCCATTGTTTTTCTTTTCTTGGTACAAGGAATAGTCTGGAGTAAAATCCTTGGCCTTGTTCTGATAGTGGTACCTTTTCTATAGCTTTCATGTGAAGCAAGTTGTTGATCTGCCTTAAAGCCTCTGCCCTCTGATTTGGTGGCAGGTTTGGCATTCCGTTTCTTTTTGGCAAAGTGTGGAAGTGGAACCTGTATCCTTTGTCTATTATTTGCAGTGTCCATGTATCCCTTGTAATATAATGCCAGTTTTTTGAGAATAAAGCCAGCTTTCCACCCAAGGGAGCTTCCAGTTGATCCCTGGTAGGCGGAATCAGAGTAAAGTCATTGAGCCTGTCCTGGTGTAGTAGTTGTTGTTGCTGCTGTTGCACTACTCCTCTGGTTGTCTGGCTGCCACTGACGGCCTCTGTAGGAGCCCTTCGATTGGCCTCTGCCTCTAGAGCAGGGGTGTCCAACCTTTTCAGTTGGAAGGGCCGCATTGAGTCAACAGACATGGTCTGGGGGCAAACGGCAAGTGAGGACCAAAAAAAAAAAAAAAAAAAAAAAAAGGTCTCACATTAACTGAAGAGCAAAAAAAAAAAAGCAAGACCCCAGATTTATGCAGACTAATGTGGCTGTATTGTAGGTGAATTTGAACAATAAATAAATTAATAAATGCATAATATTTGCCCTAAAATTCAATATCTCATTATAATTATTTAAAAAACAGTTAAATCTAACATCTTAGTTTATTTGTAAAAAAAAATGTAACAAGTACAAACCTTTCAATTAATCCATTAACAGTACATCCAGTACTAAAAACATTAATTAAGTACAATAGTTTCTTAGAATTAACAAAATGCATAAAATACATAAATGTATTTTCGTTTAAAAACGGACATTTTAGCTAGTTTAAACTAAGAACCCAAGTTCATCCAAACTATCATAAATAGTAGTAGTGATAAAATTATTATCAACCAGTACTAATAAATAAAAAGCTAGTACTAGGTTATACTCTGTTAATGTAGTACTACAATTATTAAAAAATGTTTGAACTACACATGAACTTGCAAGTCTCATGTGTTACTCGGGACCTAAGTGTGAAGCAACTTTATTAAACCTAATAAAATTATGAAACTATTTGACATTGAAAATCTCTTAAGGTTGGATATCCCTCAGACTTCTACCCTACTGCCAACAGTTGCCCACTAGCAAAATTACTTGGAAAAAGAATCACTTGCGAATGACTGTCAAACACTGCTTCCATTCCAATTACAGTACCATGTCTGGTCTGATAACTGGTACAATACTTCTTGACCACGATACAGGCTTTGAAACAGTCAGTTGTAGGCAATTACTAAATAGGTATACAATACTCAGCTTCTCTCAGAGGTTTACAGTAGTTTCATAACTACCCATCCAATCAATCCTACACCACATGTGGAGCTTATGATTCCTCAGTAAATGGAAACATTTCTTGCAGAGTACCACAAGTGTCCATTCTTGGAGCCATTGTATTCTCATTTATTAATAATGACTTCCTGACACTTGAAAACCACATCTACATACATTACGCAGTCACTAGGTATGGGAATTCAACTCATGAAATAATTAGAAAGCTACAGTTTGATTTTGCAGTACTTTGGAACTAGTAGTTAGGCTAGCTTGCTGTAAATACCAACACAACTACAGTCAAGCTGCACAAAAAAATTAAACATGCCCTTTATCCCTGTCATCACTGATCCCTCAACATTTTGCCTACAACCACCTCCAATTCTTAGGAATAATGTTATATTCTTCTTGCTCTCACTCTAATCTACAGGAAGGATTGAGGTGTAGAGAGGATTAGGCAGAAGGATAGAAAAACAGAAAGAAGTATATGCTTGCAATGGGATGTCACATGCAGAGTTGGATTATGGTCAAATGGGCCCTAGGCAGTGTATGGTATCAGGCCCCCACATACACAGCAGACACCTCCAGCCACCCCAGTGCCGCATTACTTGGCCTTGTCTCCCCAGTTACCATACTATTTTTCTTTAGTTCTCCAATGACTACAGATATTTTGACTTACAGTAATTTAAAACTTTTATTTCAAATTTTAGCACAAAAAGATAACCATTTGTTGAAACAATAGTCTCATTATGAAAACAAACAGAATGAACAACAGTAAACTTTTCTGTTCTTCAAACTCACATTCATTGAAACTCCATTGAAACTCACATTCAAAGAAAATGCATCTCACCAGTGGTGGATAAAGTATACCTTTGAGCTGTTTTGAAATCATAGGCCCTTGCCTACATTTTAGGACCATGCATGTGTTCTTTGGTTCACCTTCCTGATTGTATTAAATCATATTCCTTGTATAATACAGCACTACTTGTTATATCGTGTTTTAAATTTGCAATTTTAAACATTTTCCAGTAACAATGAAACAAAACATCATTAATGACAAAACATCCATTTCAGAACATTTCAACCATAAAGGCTACTCAAACTTCTGTCATTACAATCCACTAATATAAGTCAATATGAACCATCTGTGTAGAAGTAAAATGTATCTGATTACTTCTACATTAAAGAGATTTGTAACACGAAAAGTTTGCTGCTGGCAAACATCTTTGTAATAGACTGAGCATGGATGGCAAATCAAAAACAGGTTTATAGTTGGTCTCTCACACAAAGGAAGACACACTCAGGAGTGCAGCATCCCAGTCCCCACTTAAAATGCACTACTACAGTATCAGCAATTAATCTCATGCTGTGGGAGTAGAACCTGCACCAAAAGAAAGAACATTACTTTCAAATTCTGTAGTAGCACAAACACTAACAGACATATTTAAAACAAAACAGTTGCACATTGAACAACAGTGTGAGCAAAATAAACTTCCCTTCACTTGAAGCATGCAATTATTTGAAAATACACTGAAAGTTACAATTCTTTTGTTCCATAGCCATTAATGGACTAATTCCTAGGATTGAACACTAACTGCCCCTTATTGTTGCAAACTCCACTACTAATACCACATTATAATAATGCTTCATCAACTGAGCTAACAACAAAAACACCAATGTACTACAATAAAGAATGGACAACGGCTTACACTAGTTTCAGTATGAAATGAGTCACTGCCACCCTTACAGTCTCTAATACTGGATGTTGTCCACCTTTAAAGACAAGACCCTAATACAGATTGTCAAGTATACCTGAAATACAGACAGCACTCAGCCAGATCCCTTTCAAACTGGCCACTAATACAAAAAACTCCAAAATGCACCTTCCAGACTTAACCCATTCTAAACTAAGGAGCAGACACAGTGTCAAAATACTTAACTTACCTTTTGCTATGTTGTAGTGTAGTGGTGTGTACACAACGAAATAATAAATCCACTCTTCCCGATCTCGCTTCAGCTTTTCTTTACCAGTAATATAAAAACGCCGAGCGGTGTTTTTCATCGCATACCAGCGAAAACGCTGGTATGAAAAAAGAAAGTTGGCATCGCAGAACAGCAAAATGCGGGACGCAAACACACGGAAAAAAAGGTAAATTAAAATTAAATTTAAATTTAAGGGTCGCGGGCCGCATGGAAGAGCTCGGAGGGCCGCATGCGGCCCGCGGGCCGCGGGTTGGACACTCCTGCTCTAGAGCATCTGTTCCTGCCTCTCTGGGCTCTGCCCGAGTCTGGAAAGGACCAATTCTTAGTAGGCCAGTTTCTGCTGAATCTCGGTGGTTGTACTTGCAGGAAATCCTTAACTGTTTGCACAGATTTTGCCTTTTCTTCAAACTTTTTTAAGACCTCCTGAGCAGAGGAGCCAAATAAATTTTGTTTCTCCATTGGAGCATCCAGGAGTTTAGCTTTAACATGGTCTGGCAAAGATTGTTCCTTCAGCCAGGCATGCCTACGAATGACTGCCCCAGTCATAGCTGACCTAAATGAAGCCTCCAATGCATCATAGCCACATTTTAAGAAATGATTACTAACCTGCTGTGAGTTGTGTACCAAATCCTGAAGGGATTTACGGTCAAGGGGTTCAAGAGAAGAAAGTTTCTTATTCAGTTCATCTAACAAATACTCTTGGTACTGTATCATATGAAATTGACAATTCAATGCCTGACAGAAAGAGTTGCAGAAGTATATACCTTCTTTCCCCATCTCTCTAAAGCTCTAGAGTCTCTTTCAGAGGGTAGAGGATTTTTGGCAGTGGCGGCTGCAACCCCTTTAGGGCCCTGAGAAATAGTCTCTGGGTCTGCAGAATGGGCTTTATACAGATGGAAATGAGAATCTGGGACCCTGTAGTATCTATCAGGTTTGGCAGGGGCCGGAGGGAGAGTATCAGGGGCTGTACTGACATCATTGTACACATCATCAATTACATTCAAAACAGGAGGTATAGCTAAGGGCCTATGTTGAGGCAAATGTAAAAAGGTCCTTAATATTTTTCTAGAATCAGAGAATTCCTGACCTTGCCATTGAAAATGCTCTCTCATGGAGTGTAAAGTCTCACCAAAAGAAAACTTTTCAGGAGGGGAGGCCGAAGGAATAGATTCTTCAGCATCAGAATCCTCATAGGGCGAATAAGCCTCCTCCTGGTGGTCTGACAACTCAGATCCCTCCGTGGACTCATCCGAAGAGTGTGGGTCAGAGAGGTCCGTCCTGGGCCTTTTGTCTGGTGGAGGATGAGAGGCCCTGTCTGGGTGAGGTTGTGAACCTCTAATTAAAGAAATAAGGTCCTCTGCAAGGCTGAGGATCTGAGAACTAGAGGAAGGCCTTTGGGAGGTAGTCTTGGGAGGCAAAGCTTTAGAAGGTTTAGCAGCTTTAGCCCTAGAGAAAGCCTCAACGGACATGGAAGCAGGGGGTCTAGCTGCTCCACGTGCAGGAGTAGAAATGTCCAAAGGTATGGTGTCGGACATTTCCTGGATACTGGTTTCGGTAGGAAGCTCGGTAGCCGACTCAGCCGGGGCCTCTCGGGCCGCGGTGGTCGGTTGAATGGATTCGGAAGAAGGAATCTCAGAGGACTCGGTTTCGGCCGAAACAGAGACACTCGCGGCAGGCCTTACCGTGGTTTCAGCCGAAACCGCGGGCCGTGAGTGTCGGTCCTTGTCCTTCCGTTTTTTCACCAAATGCGAAGTCGGAGTCACCGACGGCATTTTATATGCAAAATTGGCCCCAAAAAATTCCTCTGCAAACTGACCGACGTCTAAGAGTTCGTCAGTTGAAGGAAGCACATGCTGAACAGGCCGATACATCGTGGTCTGGGCCTAAGCAAGGAAGGCAGTAGGAATGGAAATCCTTATGAGGTATTTGTTTCCCACAAGTTAAACAATTATTTACTTTGTCTGACATCGGCTGAATCAAGAAAGAGTTCCCAACGGGGTACTTAGCTTTTTCGAAGTCTTCGGTAGCTGAATTCACTGGATCTGACCGACCGGCACTTGCGAACAGCTTCTGCTTCGGGCACCGCGCGGCAAGAAAGACTGAGGAAAGTGGCGTCGGCTGATGCTTTTGTACCCCAGACGCTCTGACGTCGGGGAAAGTGCGACATCAGCCGAGGCCAGACCCAGACTTTGGAATCCGGCCGACCGAAGGGCTGCCTGAGGCAGGACAACCCATATGTTGTGACTGCAGATGCATCCTTGAAGGACATCCTGTGGGAACAGAAACAAGTGAGCATTAGAAAACTTCTAGTGTATAGAGGCTTTGAGAAATTTTAGTGAGATGACAAAGTTGCACGTGTGTATGAGAAAGAAGCTGGGCTGACAGAAATAATCAAAGAAGCTAGAAAAGCTGAAAGTGGGCAGAATATACAAAACATTGATAAGATCAGATAGGCTAGTAGATGGTCACAAGGGTTGAGATAGGAGAATCACCTAGGCAAGGGACGTGGATGATTGGGAGACGACCTGCAAACAAATCATGAAAGTGGCTAGGCTGTGAAGGTTTCAAATCTACGCATGGAAATATTTACACACAAAATTTTAAACTGAAGAAAAGCTGCAAATAATTATCTGTAGTTAGGAGCTGTGGGAGATCTAAGGAAAATGAAGCAGGTGATTGGAATCATATATTTTGGTCTTGTCCAAAGCAAGTAAGGTACAAAAAACAGCTTGAAGTGCTAAAAAATAGGGTTACAGAGTGCGAAGGGCCTAATAAAGACAGACTACTTAGTTTACTGAAGAGGAAATAAGGGGCACCCCAAAGCACATACAAGTCTTAGTGAATCTTACATTTGTAGCTGAAAAAAAATGTTTCACCAGGAAATGGAAAGGCGATCTGGTGTTGGAAATAGGGGAAGTAATGACCAGAATAAAGGTGCTTAAGAAACTAGAAAGAAAATGGGAAAACGTGCCTAGAAAATTTCATAAAAAACAAAACGGAACATTGGAAAGCAAGAGTGAGTGACAGGACAGGGATTAACAGGGAACAGTCAGAGGAAGAGAGGAAGCAATTTATGGCAATAAAAGAAGAAAGCAGGAGTATAGAAGGAGAGGACCAGGACAAAGAACAGAAATGAACGTTGACTGTCAGTAACACATACTTAACTATAGTAATTTGTAATACCTAGTAATAAGGCTGCGTCTCCTGTATAAGGAGAGGTTGTGTTGTTTCAGACAACTGAATTGTATCTGGAATGGGCCAACCACTAGATGAATAAAATATGCATCATTTATGAAGTTTGTATATATGGAAAAAAAAAGTGTGCATATATATATATATATATATATATATATATATATATATATATATATATAAACACATACACACGCGCACACACACATTTTCACATTTTATATATATGGAGGTGTAAAGTTTTTTGTTAAAACTGGTCAGCAAATTGCACATCCTCCCACCCCCCCAAAACAAACATTTAAGCATTCTGCAGCTGTGGTTATGTCTTAACTGGTTTGGATGTAGAGTAATAATAAAACAGAAAAGTGCCCTAGAAAGCAACTAGAACTGCTTCAGTTTTACAGCATCACTAAGACTTACCTGTAGAATTTTATACAATTTTAAGTCTACTACATGAAATGACAAAAGTCCAAAACAACGTAAAAGTCACATACCAGATTATCAAAGAAAGGTGGTGATTTTATGTATGTTGATTTCTGATCCCAAGGATACAGCTCATCGTTAGGTGCATTTAAGGAATTCCAGTTCTCATTGCCTTTCTGCAGCAGAGAGAGAGAATGTTCTTCACTTAGTAAGCTAACAAATTAAATACAAGACACTTAAACAGAAATAACAGTTTCCAAATTTCCCACTCAGCTTCTTGTACTGGCTCCTTTTCTCATTCACAGACTTCTCTACCTAAGCTATAATTTGTTTGATGACCACATAATTTTTACGCTAAAAACTGTGGTGGTGGTGCTGCGGTAGCGTTGTTGCCTCATAGCAAGACGTCCTGTTAGATTCTCAACTACAGCATCTTCTGTGTGGAGGCATACGTGAATGGGGCGTGCCTTTGATGAAGGTTGTGCGTCAGGGCTGGTAACCCGGTACGTAAAAATCCACTACCAATCATTAGCGGACAGTACAGTTGTGTACACTTACCATAAATGTAGATGTTCGAGTGTCTTCACTCTTGCAGTCATGACTGTAGGGTTTCTCCCCTGCCGGCAGGCAGTCCTCGGTCGGCCAGAATCCCAAAGTCTGGGTCCGGCGTCGGCTGCTCAGCCATGCTCCCTGACATCAGAGCGCCAGGAGTACAAAGCTGACAGCCGACGCCATGTTCTCCAGTTTTTCTTGCCCCAGATATCAGGTGTTCCAAAATGAGTAAGATCCCATACCCTTTGCAAATACACCTCAGAAGAAGGGTAAAGAAGGGAACCACACAAAGGAAAAAATAAGAGGGGATAGGAGGGAGGGTAACCCAGACTGCAACAGTGAAGACACTCTAACATCTACATTTATAGTAAGTGTACACAACTGTACTATGTTCATTGTGTTTCACTGTTGCAGTCATGACTGTAGGGTTGAATCCCAAAGCAGAGTAAAAGGGAGGTGGTCATAAAGTAGAGGGGGCGGCTAAAAGGCCCTGCAAGACTGCAGAAGCAAAGCCTGCCCTAGACTTAGAGTAGAGAGGTAGATTGTACTGCTTGGAAAAAGTATGCACTGAACTCCAAGTTGCAGCTTCCAAAATGTCTTTGGTAGGAACTCCCCTGAGGAAGGCAGCTGAAGTGGCAGCAGCTCTGGTAGAGTGAGTCCTTATACTCCCTGGGATTTGCTTTCCATGGTGAGAATAGCAAAATCTGATTCCATGAGCAATACATTTAGAAATGGTCTGTTTTGAAATGGCTTTACCTTGGGAACTTGAAGCATAAGAAACAAACAATTGCTCTGATTTCCTGATGTCCTTGGTTCTGTCCAGGTAAAAACGTAGTTGTCTGTGCACATCCAAGGAATGCAAGATCCTTTCCCCCTTATTTTGAGGAGTGGGGAAAAAAGTTGGCAAATGAATAGCTTGATTTAAAGCCACTTTGGAAACCACCTTAGGCATGAAAGTAGGATTAGTCCTTAAAGACACCCTGTCTTGATGAAAAATAATATAAGGTTCCACTGCCATAAGAGCTTGCAACTCCGAAACTCTCCTGGCAGAGGTCAGAGCTAACAGGATGGCTGTTTTCCAAGATAAAAACTTGATGTCAGATGAGGCAGCGGGCTCAAAGGGAGGTAAGGTGAGCTTTTCCAAAACATAGTTGATATCCCAAGCAGGAATGGGAGGAGATCTAGGGGGCCTTAAGTTCTTAGCTCCTCTGAGAAACTGTCTCATGAGCTGGTGAGAAAAGATTGGAGGGGTCTGTATCATAATGAGCAGAAATAGCAGAGGCATGTATTTTTATGGAAGAGAAAGAAAGACCCTTATGTAAGAGGTCTGTCAGATAAAGTAAAATCAGAGGAATGTTAGGAATAAGAGGATCTGAATCCCGAGCCTGCATCCAGGAGCAAAATCTTTTCCATTTTCCTGCATAAGATTTTCTAGTGCTAGGACGCCTGGCTTCTAAAATGACATCCATAACCTGCTTGGGTAGGAGAGAATGAATCATAGACCCTGGATTAACCATGCTGCCAGGCTGAGAGTTTTGACATGGGAGTGCAGAACCTGACCCTGGTGTTGGGACAGAAGGTTCGGAGTTTGAGGTAAAACCCAGGGGGGGGGGGTCCAGACCAAGGTTTTTCAATGTTGGGTACCAAAACTGTCATGGCCAATTTGGGGCCAGCAAGATTATCATCTTGGGCTTGTCCTGTTTGAACTTTAATAACACCCGAGGAAGAAGAGGTAGAGGCGAGAAGGCATACCCAGAGAGGTTTCTCCAACTGAATGATAGTGCATCCACTTTCCAAGCCAGTTCGTGGAATGCCCTGGTGCAAAAAATCTGTAGTTGATGATTGAGATGGGATGCAAAGAGGTCTATGTGAGGACATCTCCAGACTGCTGTAATCATCTTGAATATTTTGGTGTCCAGCATCCATTCGTGTGGGTCCGACAGGTTCCTGCTCAGACTGTCTGCTAGGTAGTTTTATTTCCCTGGTAGGAACTGAGCTTGAAGGTCCAGTTTGCAAGCTAGAGCTGTGCTCCATAGATTCATGGCTAGTCTGCAAAGGGGACAGGAATGAGATCCCCCTTGCTTGCTTATGTACCACATAACTGTGGTGTTGTCTGTTCGTATCAGAAGTTGTCCTGGTTGTAGAAGATTCCTGAAGGCCAATAGAGCCTTCTGAACAACGGCTAACATTTCTTTTAAATTGATATGCAGGAGCTTTTGATCCTTTGTCCAAAGGCCCTGCAGACAGTTGCCCTGAAAATGGGCTCCCCATGCATAATCTGAGGCATCCGTGGTTAGTATCTGAGTGGTTGGAGGCAGACTGAAGGGTTCTCCTTTGTTTAGAGTACATGCCTTGGACCACCAAAGGAATTCCTTTTGAAGACAAGGCAGGACGGTAATCTGTATGTCTAAACTGTGGCAATGCTGAGACCATAGACTTTTTAGGTACCACTGTATTTTCCTCATATGTAGTCTTGCATATGGTACGAGAAGGATGCTGGAGGCCATGTAACCCAAAGCCTGCAGGAATTTCCTTGCAGATAGCCGAGTTAAAGTTGCCAAGGTTTTGAAAGTTGAAGCCAGCTGTAATTGTTTTTCGTATGTCAGAAATGCCATCTGGGTTGTTGCGTTGAGAAGAGCACTCAGAAAGGTTATCTGTTGAGAGGGTGTCAAATTTGACTTTTTTATGTTTACAGTGAAACCCAGGAACTTGAGAAGATTCTGAACAAATTCTAGATGCTGGAGTAAGACATCCTTGCTGTCTGCCTGAATAAGACAGTCGTCCAGATAAGGGAAAATTTGAATTCCCTTGAGTCTGCAATAAGCTACTACTGGAGCCAGGCATTTGTTGAAGACCCTGGGCGCAGTAGACAATCCAAAGGGCAGCACAGAGAATTGATAGTGCCTCGATCCGGCCTTGAACCTGAGGTATTTTCTGCATCCCTGTCTGATGGGAATGTGTAAATATGCCTCCTTTAAATCCAAAGTTACTATCCACGCATTCTTGGTCAGCATTGGAAGTAGCTGCTGTAGAGTAAGCATCTTGAATTTTGGTATCTCGAGAAAAGTGTTCAGGACTGACAGATCCAGAATGGGTCTCCATGAATTTTGCTTTCTTGGGACTAGAAAGAGCCTTGAGTAAAAAAACCTTGTCCCATCTCTGAAAGTGGAACCAGTTCTATGGCTTTCATAGCCAAGAGAGCTTCCACCTTGTTTAAGTCCTCTAACCATTGATGTTTTGGAAGATCCGGCCATACGCTTGGTCTTGGTAGGGTATGAAAATGGAATTTGTAACCTCTTGAAACCACATCCAGAACCCACTTGTCTTGGGTTATACGAGTCCAATTTAGGTGAAAAAGAGAAAGTTTTCCTCCGAGAGGGGCTTCCAGGCAAGAAGTTCCTGCAGCCCAACAGAGGGAGTCATTGAGTCTGTTTTCTATGAGCTTGTGACCTGTCCTCTCCTCCCCTAGGGGTGGAAGCAGTCCACTGTCTTGGTCTATAAGAGGCTTGTGTTTGAGGCCTTCCTCGGGAGAGTCTATACCTACCCCTCTGAGGCCTGTCAGAACTGGGAAAGGACCTATTTTTAGTTGGCCAATTCCTACTAAATCTGGGTGGCTGTACTTGTAAGAAATCTTTGACCGTTTGCATTGATTTTTGCCTTGTCCTCCATATTCTTTATCACCTCTTCAACTTTAGATCCAAACAAAACATTATGCTGAACAGGAGCATCCAATAATTTAGCTTTTACTTGATCTGGCAAGTTTTGTTCCTTTAACCATGCATGCCTTCTAATGACTGTGCCAGAGGCAGCAGCCCTACAAGAAGCCTCTAAGGCATCAAATCCACAGTGTAAACCATGCTTCCCAACTTGTTCAGTGGCATGCATTAAGTCATGCAATTCCTTATCTGCACAGGCGGAAATGGAAGTTAACTTTTGTTTTAAAATAGACGGCAGAAATTGCTGGTATTTCAGCATATGAAACTGACAGTTTAAAGCCCTAATGGATAAAGTAGCAGAAGTGTACACTTTTTTGCCCCATCTTTCTAAAGATCTAGAATCCTTCTCAGTGGGAATAGGGTTTTTAGCAGAAGCGGCCTTAACCCCCTTAGGGCCCTGAGAAATGGTTTCAGGATCAGCAGTAGGACTCTTGTATAAAAACTGGTGGGAATCAGGAACCTTATAATATCTGTCTGGCTTAACAGGAGCTGGAGGAAGAGTCAGGAGTTAAGTTAGCCTCCGAAAAGGCATCATCCACAATATCCAAAATAGGAGGAATAGCCAGGGGTCTATGTTGGGGAAGAAGAAGAAAATCCCTAAGTTTTTTCTTAGATTCCGAGTACTCCTGTTCTTCCCAGTGAAAATGTTCCCTCATTTCATGCAAAGTTTCCCCAAAAGAGAAGTCCTCAGGGGGAGAAGCTGAAGGAATGGATTCCTCAGCATCAGAATCCTCATAAGGAGGAAAAGAATATTCCTGGTCAGAAGAAGAAACTGAAGAAACAGAAGCCTGATCAGAGGAGTCATAATACACTTCCTGCCTTGGCCTTTTATCTGGTGGGGGATGAGAACCCCTAATCATAGTATGTAAGTCTTCAGCCATTTTGAGTAACTGTTTCTGAGACTTGGGTGCCGGATCAGAAGAGGCCTGGGCTGCAGTCTTTGATTTGGAAGGAGTCTTTGCCTTTGTCTTTGGCTTTGCCTTTATTAAAAGTTGAGTAGGCCTGAAAACCCCTTCGGAAGCTGGTACCTGCACAGCGGCTTCGGACCCATCCGAAGGAGCATTGTCCGAAGGTCCTGCAACAGAAATATTCATAGGCCTAGTTGGCTCCTCGTGGGAGTCCGTTTCGGCCATCGGTTCTGAAATGGCCGAAGACAGGGGCTGCAAAAGCACCTCACTGACGACGGCCGAACCTGAAGCTGGCTCTGCTTGTACGATATCGTCTGATTTGGACCTCGGAGGCCTGTCTTTGTCCTTGCGTCATTTGTGAACTCCGGTAGCCGGAACCGTATCCGACGACATTTTGTAATTAAAACGTCTACCGAAGTAATGAAATGCAAAATCGTGCCTTCGTTTAATTGTACGTTGATTGAATCTAGCACAAAACCGACAACTAGCTACGTCGTGGTCAGGGCCTAAGCAAGGAATACAGGAAGAATGAAAATCCTTATGAGGTATTTGCTTCCCACATGAAATACACTTATTAACTTTTTCTGACATCGGACTGGAGCAAGAAAAAAGTTTCCCCAACGGGGTACTTAGCTTTGAGTAGGAGAAGAAAGTCTTCGGACTGAAGTTTGTTTAGAAAAAATTGTCAGGAGACAGCCGACCGGCAATTGCGAACTGCTATCACCACACGGCAAGAAAGACTGGAGAATATGGCGTTGGCTGTCAGCTTTGTACTCCTGGCGCTCTGACGTCAGGGAGCATGGCTGAGCAGCTGACGCCGGACCCAGACTTTGGGATTCTGGCCGACCGAGGACTGCCTGTTGGCAGGGGAGAACCCTACAGTCATGACTGTAACAGTGAAACATGATGAACATCAGAGTTCCGCTGTGGTGACCCCTAACCGGGAAAAGCCGAAAAACACAATCAAACTTTTCACAGAAAATGATTTGCTTTCTGTGTGTTTTTTTTTTCTGCTGTGTCAACTGCCAACTGTACCTCATGCCTATCAGCCCAACCCATTCATTCTTCCCCTTCCTATACAATTTCCCAGACAGGGTGCAAGAAAGTGAGGTGTAGGCCACCATACAGGCAGCCATGCTGGTGTCTGTGCCCTCACCAGCATTCTCTTTTGGCTACACCCCTGACCTTGGCAGCTGATGTGTTCATCCACATCACCTCAGGGGTATCCTACACCCTCCCCCTCTGTACACATGCTCCCACACAAACACCCATGAGCGTACTGACACCAGCTTGAGACTGTCAAGCATATTTTCCTCTGTTACCAAGAAACCTGGAAATGTACAACCATCCACATGCATGGAAACAACTTGGTCAAACTGGGACCATCATTATCCACCTATCAGGATGTGTGAGTCATCAAATGGTGTTCATTCCCATCTAACTCTGTCCCACTCTTCCAATGCCTATGTCACCATTCAAAGTCAGGTCAGCTGAGTCACAATCAGGGCTTAAGGAAATCATATGAGCTGCTTCTCACTATAGTTCTTGCTCTAGGGAAGGTTGCTAACAAATTTTCCCCCGAATTAAGATGGTCTTGTAAGAAATAAAATGGTCAGGGACCTCTGACAAATGAGTACAAATCTCATTCCTAAATAGTCTGGATTTACTTCCAGCTATCATTTATGTATTTATTATCTATTTACAGCAACACTAACATTAAATTATCCTCCTTTGTATGAGTCTTTCAATTTTTTTTTTGCAATGATAGCACCTTGCATAAAAGCATCACAGACAAATCTGAAAAGTTGAATTGGCTATGCAGCTGTTACTGCTCAGGGAAAATAGCAATTACAACAGGCAGGTGGCACTACAGAACAAGAAAAGATGGGCCACACCATCTTTACTTGGGTGGTTAAACATGCAATTCAGTTGCCAATCTGTACAGAGAATATCAATGATTTTACGTTCTTTCTGGTTCTTCTACATATTTGGTAAACTGCTGGTCTCATGTCCTAGCAGGTGGTGACAATGCATTTATAACTTATACATACAGTCTTTAATTTCACTTTCAGGAAATCAATGCAAAGATTCCCAAGTGCCTGAAAAGAAAAGCACAGAAGGATACTAGTAAATGTAACACAAAATAAAGACATGGGAGGAATTCATTAAGGTACTGGAACATCAACACTTCTGTACACATGGCGATAGCTTTCCCCAGTTCAGCAACTGCCATAACACAGTGCTGCAGGATTTTCTATACGGCCATGCTGAATGCAAACAAGGCATTCTGGGGGGGGAGGCATATGCTAATTAGCCGAGTGCACTCTCCACATTACCACCTCCAGAAGGCATCTACACAGCTGTCCCCAACAAGTCACAGTATTTAACACAGCCAACAATCAATGTGGTGGGAGGAATCGGCAGACCACCAGAGAATACTGTGTTGGTGACATAATGGCACCAACAAGCTGTATGTGGATGGGAGGGGGGGGGATACACAAGACCACCATGGATTACTCAACGTGCTGTAACTGCATCAACAGCAGTATAGGAATTGGGTGTGGGGAAACCATTGGACTAGGGATAACATAAAAAGTGAAGTGCTGTACAAACACAGACATAATGGAGATCAAGGGGTGAGGGAACCATTGGACATCAGGGATGACTAATGTAGTAAAGTGCTGTATTGGCACCAACAGATGTATGGGGAACAGAGTGTGGAGGGGGATACACAAAAGCTCCAGGGCCTAACAGGTACATGCCATAATGGCTCTCCAACTATTATGGGGGTGGAGAGAACACAGGAGGGCAAATAGTGTAGAGTGAAGGCACAGGGACAGTGGTATGGGGTGGTGCGTGTGCATGCACGAGCATGCATGTGCACTTGAGTGCAAGAGAAAGTGGCTGGTGGTGGGAAGCCACTGTCTACACAAGCAGCAGATTACTAAAACAATATGCAGACCAGCAACGATCTGCACATTGCGATAGTAAATGCGATTCAAGACACACAAATTAGCTGATAATGAGGTCTTACCGTGATATGGGTAACAATGTCTCTGAATCACAAATGGGCATGTCATGGGAGCAGGGCCTTTCTAACATGAGCTGTACAACACATGCTTTAATGAATTCTTCCAACCCATGAACATTCTTTTTGTGCGACTTTCTCCACATGCCAGGTAACAATCAGCCTTCTGTAGAGTGATAAGCCCATCTGTTCCCACTGGGTGACAGTCAAACTGAGAAAAAGAATGTTCATAGGTCAGATGGCTGACTGGATGATGGCTTCTCATGGCTCTCTCAGCCCCTCTGAGTATTCCCAATTTTTTTTTTTTTTTTTACATGAAATTTTCCAGGCACGTGTTTTCCCATTTTCCTTCTAGTTTCTCAAGATCATTCATTCTGGTCATTACTTCCTCTATTTCAAGTGCCTGATTGCTTTGCTAAAATGCAAGAGTCACTAAAACTTGTACATGCTTTGGGGTGCCCCTTATTTCCTCTCCAGTAAACTAAGTAGTATGTCAATATTAGGCCCTTTCCACTTTCAGTGACCCTATTTATTAGCTCTTCAAGCTCTTTCTTGTACCTTACTTGCTTTGGACAAGACCAAAATATATGATTATGGTCAGCTACTTGATTTTCCTCAGATCTCCCACAGCTCTTAACTACTTCTCGTATCATTCTTTGCCGCTTTTCTCTAGTTTAAAATTACTTGTGTAAACAATTTCCAAGTGAAGATTTGAAACTTTCACAATCTAGCCACCTTCATGATTAGTTTACAGGTCTCCTCCCAATCATCCTTTCCACTTTTCTCACCTAGGTGACTTTCCTAGCTCACCCTTATGACCATCTACTAGCCCATCTGCAGAGGAACAGATTCTGTAACTACTACACTGTTATTCTTAATAATCAGATTAATCACACATAGCTCTAGACTTTTCTGGAAAGAGCTAAAATCTATTATGGGCTTGACCCCCCTCCACCCCCACTTCATCATCTTCCAGCATTGCTCCTAACACCTTTAAAGATTCCTTCTGATCAGTAAATTCCCTCACAGATTCTTGACTTACTCTCTCCTCATCAGATCCCTTTCTTCCTCCTTTCTCTTCAGCCATTCACAACACCTTTTTTGACACCTGTCGTATTCCTTTAAACTTTCTCAGACTCAGTCTACAACTCTTAGCAAAAGATAATTTTAACTCACTTCATCCAAAATTTCTTCAAAAGGCCTCCTACCACTTATCTCATGACTCTTCCACATATACTTAACCTTACTATCAAAAATGGAATTGTTTCTAATGGCTGAATGAATGCAACTCTCCTGTATAAACCTAATACAAATCTTACTCTTTTGAGTACTTTTCAATACTTTGCACAGCACTTCTGTTGGCAACATAGTCTACATTCTCTAAAACAAAGGTTCACTGAAGCATGCAGTGTTTGTAAACTTAAAAGTGACTCTTTGATCTAGATGACTATACCCTACTCTTTTTTCAACTAACCCTCCTTGCCAAGTTTATTTCTACACATTGTATCGGACACATTGCCTGCACTCCAGTTATCAGTTAATGTAGAAATATAAATCCATAAATTAATAAATAAAAGAAACTTCCTTAGTGATGCACAGAGGACAACTCAACGTCAGCAATGCTGTATAAAACTGCTGGCTCCGAGTTGTCCTCTGTGCATCACTAAGGAAGTTTCTTTCATTTACCATTTAATATAGCTTGTCAATGTATTTAATTCTTGCAGATGGTCTGATGCCTAGGTTGTGTTTGAAAGAGTTATGTGATCAGTCCTCTCACCCGGTTACCAGTTGTATAATATCTAAATAATGACTCAATGAAATCTCAGAAACTAAGCAGAAAATAATAACGTCCTAAGGGAGAGAGATGCAAGACATCAGGGAGGGCTCAAGCTCATAAGTGTGTTAACTTGCACATCTCCTGGCCACATTAACAGTTATTAGAAAAAGGGATATGCAAGAGAAAATGTATACTGGTTCAAGAGGTGAAAGCCAGTTATTCTTAACTATAAAACACATGCCAAGGGAAAAGAGATGTGCCACATAGAACCTCAAGTTAGACTTGCTTGGTGAACCAATACAGAAAGCTGACATGGCTGAAAGGTTAATTATATGTTTGTATAAGGATATCACACCTACAGTCTACTGATCTTATAGAAGCTTAAATGAAATACCCCAAAGTCTATATGTCTAATGACTTCTTAGAAGAAAAAGCAGCTCACTGTTGCATGCTGCCTCACAAGCTGATACCCCCCTTTGTCTAAATGTTGAGAATTAGTTTCAATACAAGTTATCTAATTTTGTGTTAGCAGTATGGGATTGGTTTGGCAGAAACACTGTTTCAAAAAAAAAATAAAAAATTGGTGAGACACAGTGCCTTTAAGATTGTGTAAGTATCACTCCTCAGGATCATATCAAACACTTAGTAGAAACAGACGCCTTAATCTA
>NC_056728.1:643959819-644110751 GCF_019279795.1 Protopterus annectens
CTCTCCATGAATCTCCTCTATTCCTCTAATCAGTTACAAACAGGAAAAAGACTTCTTAATGTCCCAGACAGCTTCAAGAAAATAGGTGAAATGAGTCACAAGACTCACTCTCTGATGGTTTCATGTGATCCAACCTTCAAAGCATGTCCTGGTGACTTCAGTGATGTCTTAGCACATGTTTTTGCCAATGAAGTAACTGACAAAAGCTTGCCTGAGAAGCTACTCATAAGAGAAATTACCTAAGTGACATTGCCAACCAATGGAAGATGACCACCATTAGCTTGTGTGAGATTGGCACGTCATGTTGTGTTTATGGTAATGGTGGTCTTCCTTAAGTGAATGATATCTCAGCCTCTTAACTGTATATGTAATGATTTCCTTATGAGGACATCCAGTAAATAAGTTGTAGGCTAACTGCTTTAACTCTTTGATGCACGATATTCACAACAAAGTCTTTCCAAATATACAGTCAGTGGTCTAAGCCTAAACAGTATATACATATTAGGTTTGCTGTCTACAAAATATTTTTGAAACAAGGGCCAGATTCTAAAAGACTTGCACTAAGTGTAACTGAATTACTCCAGTGCAAGCATGTCCCAATTCAAAAAGACTTGCTATAACTATAAGTGGCTTACTCACCTGTCCTGATTCGAAAAGACTTGCTGTCACTGTAAGTGGTGATACGGCTCGTCTATGAAGTAGGCTAACACTTGGTGCAACAATCTAAAAGATACACTTGCAGTGGGGCCTTACACCAGAGTAATTCACTTACAGTGAGAGCAAGGGATTTGGTCCAAGGTTGCCAATAACTTCATGAGAAGTGACATAGAAAATCAGTGGAAAACAACCAAGACTGTAAAACAAAAAATAACATTTCAACAATAAGCAAAAAGGCCAAAATGTCATTTGAACTCTTCAGATCCACTTCTATCAGTCAGCAGGAAACAAATAATGAAGGGCGGGTCTTCCACTTTTCTGATAAAGACTATAAAATATGGGTATGAAAAGCAAGAACGTGGATGCTGAAGACTGCAATAAAGATTTTGTATGGAAAGCTCACTGTGCAGGCAGGAGGTTAAATCATGCAAAAAAGAAATCATGCTGACAGACCATCCAAAGAAGATCTAGGAATTCTTGCCATTAACACCTAGGAGAATAAGGGAGAGATTGGTTAAGGAAATAGAGAACCCTTCAAATAAAGAAGTCACACATTGTCTTTCTTCTCTAAAACCCACCTCCAGAATGCAGCCAAGATCCATATTCATCAAAATGCATCTGTGCTATCTGAAAGTGTTAAGACACAGCTGTGGCACAAAGAAAAGGTGCTGACCATTGGTGGCACCAAAGTACTTGTAGAAAATGATTAGTGGGTTGGGCCTTAGCATAATGGTTAAGGTCTTTACCTCACAAACACAAGGCACAGAGTTTAGTTCTGACCCTAGGTGACTGGCTAAGCATAAAATGACCCTTCAGTGCAGTCAGTCTAGTATTCATCTATGAACCTGCTTTACACTAGATAATTCCAGCTATCAAGAGTTACGAAGCTAGGGTGAGATTTAAACGGATTACACCAAACATTTTTCAGAATATTTTTTTCTTGGTGGGTTGAAAACATATAAAGACAGAGATCAGGCTTTAGAAAAGAAAACATTTAGTCAGAAGAACTCCAGTCATCAGGGCAAAAAGGATTCTTCTTACTCCTCTAAAATTAAGGGGGATTTACAAGGTGGACTGTGCTAGTGAAACACTTTCCCTGCTTTCAAAAAAAAAAATGCTTGAGTGTTAGAGAGAAGCCCAGTATTAGATTACAAGAATTATGAGAAGACTGGATTTTAACAAGTTAGATGTACTGCAAATAGTTAAAGAATGTGACAAGCTAGTCAGAAGCAGCTAGAATTTGAACCAGAAGATGGTATAAGAAGAAGGTGTGGACTACAGAAAAGAATAATAACCACTCACACTGGTATAACCAATATTTAAACATGCCAGTGGAGAAAACGTTTTTTCAAAAGACAGCACTTACAGCATGGCATCAGTTACCGCCTGATATTAAAATCGACAAAACAGTAGAGTATTAAAATCGACAAAACAGTAGAGACAAAAAAAAAAACACTAAGAAAATGATGCTACATGCACCTACTTTCTTGACACTAGTTAATTACTGCAAGTACAACTAAGTCTAGACTATGCACAATAGAAATTTACTTGCAAATCTACTGAATGAAAACTCTCATATGCTTTGTAAAAATTATAAATATTATATATCGACATTGTTTGAATTGAACATCTCCTATATGTACATACTGTAATTATATACAGCACATCTGAATGTTGTTTGGGATGCTATCCACTAATTCTTACATTGATTTCCCTTTAATTGTACACAGTGTTAAGCTAAATATTTCCAATCACCGGCTCTGTCCTTGCTCCAACCCTGACTACGTTTCCTATATTACTTTGCCTGCTTGGTTTATGGGTCTACCATTGACGTACCTACCAGTACAGTCTATCAGACTCTGTTTTACTCTCACCTGGCACTGCTAAGTAGCTCATGCCTTACTCTATTTAACATCTGTACATATACTATACTTATTGTACTTCCAATCCCCAGCTAGTTATTTGTTTTACCGCTGTCTTATTTTTGCTATTTGTTTTTAAGATATTGTTTTTTGCATTATTCTTTATAAATATAAAACTGTTGCTGTTGAATGGAGCTTTTCTCCCCGGGTCTCGGCTGAAAATGGGCTTCCAGACCAGCTGGACAATTACCCAGTAATAAAATGTAAAATAAACAAAATAAATAAATCTACGCCTTTTCTACTTTAGTAACTACTTCTGTACTTGTAACACCATAATGACTGAAAAAGGTCAGTAGGCCAGCTGTTAATTTGTAAAATAATTGAATTTGTGTGTTCTAATGCACAAGTGTAAATAAAGTTAAGATGCCAACTGCACATATAATGCACGTACACGATGATGGAAAATGTTATATTTCTTTCCTTCTTTATTAATAATCTAGGTGAACTTGTGGCACAAATTAATAAGACGATGGTACTGGTTAGTTTGTGGCAGGGAATAATCTCCTGCTGTTTCTGGGACGCAAACTTTACTGGATGAAGCCATAATATTTTTTATTGGTTCTTTCAGTTTCCTTGCTTGTTTATACTGCACAAAGATGTGCTCATTTGGGGTTTCGGAGGACTGCTCCTCTGAACACAGTGAGGAGGAGTTGTAAGTGGCATTTTGACTGCATTATACATGTAATAAGCAGGAAATTACTCTGTTCATCCTCACTTACTGTTAAATACTCATGTAAGTATAAAATGTGGCATTTTGCATTACAGGCTGAAGCACCAACTCTTTCTTCATTGTTTCCTTCATCCTTATTACAGTCAGTAGGTCAATACACCTTCAGTAACGGTATAAAAGCTAAACTGAAATGGCAGTAAAAACAAGCTGAACTGCAACTGCAGCAAAACATTAAATTAAACTGCATCATCTAACATTAGTAAGCTAGTCTGTGAAATATTCCAACAAATTCCATAAATTCATGAACTAAAGTGGAAGCCTGCCTTCTCTCCTTTATTAGCCTTATAGCACTTGGCATTTTTAGGGACTGTAGAAACTGCCTGATGCTCACAGACAAATAACTACTTGGCACAATGCACTCTACACTTCAACAAACAGAGGCCACAGTCTCAAAAATTCACAGTCTGGGAACAACACACACCTCCTCAACACTCCACTCAAACCCACACCAAATTATCTTACATCAATATTGTAAAAGCCTTGACTACACTTCCTACCTGTCTGCATAAATCAAATAGTCATACTAATATTAAGAATAGAGATATCTAAATCTATATCTGCAAACAAATAAAACATGGTGGAAAGACAGATTTGTTACACAATGACTTCTCCACCTTTGCAATAGACTCCCACTGCAAATAAAGCAGCATAATAAATTACCCTCCTTTATACAACAGCTAGAAAATTGGATAATTATTCACAAATTCACTCCTGGCCTGAGCCCTCCTTGAAAAGGGAGGTATGGTTTGAGGGTGGGCACTGGCAGAGTGTAATTGGCCCCTAGCCCCAGTTGCACTGTGCCCTCCTATGATCTTATGATCCTTTGTGAAGAATAAGTAAAGTTTTTTTTAACAAAACTGAAGTGGCACAAACAGTATAAAATGCAATTTATTTCAGAAAATTATGATTATGAATGGAATGGGACAGGACATAAATGGAAAGGGATGGACTATAATGTAACATAAGGAAAACACAAATGTATCTACTGGGTATACAATAACACAAGAAAATATTACTTTACCTAAAACAGTGGTAGATTCATGATATCTGATCCAAACAGAAATTGCAGGGCAAACAAATAATGGGAGATTGTACAGTAAAAAAGGAAACGGCAACAAAAAAATACATGAACAATGAAACTGGATTCTGTTGTGTTTACAGCTGGCACGGAAATCAGCAGACTGAACCAACTCAACAATTCTGATCTGCTGTCAGTAAGAGTTTTTCTAACTCTTGATTTCAAATGCTACTATCATTATGTAAAGAAAATACAGCATGTCATGTGTAACTTTTCAAAGGTACATTTTTTTAAATTATATCTGTATTTAAAAAGTAAACACTTTCAGTGCACTTAAGTGCTGAATTAAATTTAGTGCACATCCTTAAAGCCAAAATACAGTGTCAAAGGTAAGATCTAACATATGATGCTTACCTCAATTTTTGCATAGACTTCTTTGAACATGGCCGGAATAACATACTGGCGCTCAACAGCCTGGAGTTCGTCCCTTGTTGGCCAAATATCTCTCAGGAATATTTGCTTCCCATCTGAATTCACACCTAAGAGGTGCAAAACAAACATAAAAGGCAACTGAAACAATAAGTACACTGGAATAGGAAACATAAGTAAGCTTTCCATAGTACAGCAAGTTTAAAACAGAAGTATTTATGGAAATTCTGATGGAAGTGAAACAATGTTAATGAATAAAAGGAAGTACAATGCATGAAACTTAAGGAAACAAATTTTGTGTACCCAACAGATCAGTATTTGGTTCTTATAACTTCTGAATACATAGTGTGCCATTCTAAGGTAACCCTCCTCTGCATTTTAATTTTGTCTATTTAACATGCTACATTCAGAAAACACAGCTGAAAACCTGCTGTAGTTCAATTATCAGACTACAACTAACAAATGTTACTTTTCCAAGGCACTTCTATCTACTCCTTATGAAAGGAACAATCAAATATTTCTTGTCTCTCTTAAATTAACATTTTTGCACCTAAGTGGTACTTTGAAAATGACTTCTCATTTTTACAAGGATACTGGCAGATTGGCTTAATGATAACATATGCAGTTCAATAAGATTTCTTGCAGATAACTACATCCCAACATATTAATCTGGTTAGGAAACATTGCTCTCAAAAGCTAACTTTCAGTGCATTTTTAGCATTCTGATTCGCTCACATCTGCCAGCAGTCAGGAAATGGGTTGTCACACTCCTGGCTTTGGGTAGGCTGGTCAGCAACTGCCAAATATTTTAAACAGAACAACTAAAGCAGCTTTTTGAGTTATTTACTCAGTTAAGCATTTTAAATACGATACTGAATGGTACACATTTAATACCATTACATAAGCTTGAATGAGAGACCACTTATACTACAGGCATGAAATACTAAGGATTTGTGCTATAGGTGTGAATTTGTTAACCTACTGTTAACCATTAAAGTATGTTTCTATTTAATCCCCCTATAATCACTGTACTCCAGCACACTGGCTCTTCTGTAAACAAAGCAAAAAATCCTCTAACATTTTGATGATGGAGCAAAGTTCACTAGAATGTTAGCCACCTCCTTAAAGAAGCAGCAAAGTACATCTCAAAATGCAAGAATACTGGAAATTGGAATAAATGGTCAGTAAAACAGCAGAAACAAATCTGGCAACAACTTGTTCTGTGAAATGCCCCTTAAACATGTCAGCACTGCACTGCACAGATCCTTCAGACTAAAGTATCAGACACCAAAAAAATGTTGAGCTTTCCAAGAAAGTTAAAACTAAACAGAATATGGGGGGTTCAAAATATAAAATCAATACTTTTATCATAAGCATCATGGGAGAAAGAAATTATACAAACCGAGTTATATCCAAATGTGGATGGATGTCATTTTTCAGCCACATCTTTTTCAGCAGTCAAACATTTCTCTGGAACCTGTCACTGTAGTGCAGAGGGGAAACAGCCCTGATTGTGAACAGGTGACCAAGTTTTGATTAGCAAGCCCTGGAGAAGCCAGGCAGCAGTAACCCCAAGTTAAGCTAATATTTACATAGCACAGCAGGAAGAAAAAACTGTTTAGACTACTTTGCTTTAAGTAACTACATTACGAGGAATGGTTAATAAACTGGTAGACCTTGTGAAATATTTGAGGTATAGCTATGAAGTAATTCACTATTTAGATGAAGAACTCTTGAAAGATGGAACAAATAGGAAAGTAGATGGATACGTGTTTAGTAAATAAGAGACAGTATTCACCCCAAGCACATACTCACCAGTATTATAAGGTCTAAACTCTTGCATTGTTCAAGATTAACTACACATTAAACCAGATTTCATGGTATCATGAATGATATGATAAAATATTTTTTAAGTAGGAGCTATAAAAACAATGAAACTGATGGCCATGTTCAATATATATATATATATAAAAAAGGACTTCATATTTCTTGAAAATGTTTTTCATATAAAATCTATTTCAGATATTCTAGGTATATGTAATATTATAACGAACAGGTCTATTCAACTTGCAACACAATAAATGAAGGTAAGAGTAGATATTACACCACATTTCTTTTTTTTTTTTGTAATATCTTTTTATTTGTTTTGAATCTATTACAAACCAATACACATAAAAAGCATAGATGCAAATCTAACATACAATATGCCCTAAAACTATATACAACTCTCATCTAAACCCTGACAAAAAATTCTCTAGTGCATCCTTTGTAACATCACAGTAAAATATGATCAAATAATACATTCCAGAAATCCTTATGTTCAGGCTGCTGGTTTAATGAATACAAAAAATATTTATGTGCACAAAGTTGCTTTCTGGCTACATGTTTGAACCCTTCCCATGACAAGGCCATCCTATTTTTCCAGTTTAGAGTGATATAGTACTTCATCAACATAAACAGAGAAACGAGAATATGTATTTGCCCCTTATTTAATCCTGAAGGAGGAATATGAAGGAGAGTAAATTTCCATGATAAAGTTGTTTTCTCGTACCCCATTTTTTGTAGCTTGACCCTAAAAGCACACCATAACTTGTATGAGCATTTACAGCTCCAAAATATGTGTATGAGATCCGCTATCTGTGTAGGGCAGTATTCACAGTTTGGTAATGCATTGTGGAACATTTTGTTTAGAACTGCAGGTGTAAAATAAGCATTATTTAATAACATCAGTTGTGTATATTTTAGTTTTTGGGGGGGGAATAAATTTTGAATATTTTTGTATAGCTTGGGCAATACTAAATACTACTGTTTGTAATCTGTGGGTCCTGTTTCATCCAGTAGTTAGAATGAATGCATTCTTTATTGTATTTAATCGCTATAACAAATTTATAGACACTGGAAATCATTTTTTTCTTCCGGCAAAACAGGTCCCAAAGGGTTATACAGCTAGAGATATCTGAAGCGGAAAAGGTATGATCTTCCCAGAACTTACCACAGAGCTCTTTTTAATTGTCTTAAGACCGTATATTTTGCCTGGAGATTTAGCTTTTTCCTCATGGTAATTGCTGAATCTTGTTTGAATGGGAAAAAGTCTGCTATAGATTTATCCCTCAACAATGGATATTGGTCCAGGTTGATCATCTTATTATTCAACCTGAGGTTAGGGTTAAGATGAATAGGTTGAAGGGTCATAAAAGCAGAAGTTAATTTCAGTGAATCAAATAGTTTCTGTATGATTATAACTTTATCTTTTAGATCCTTATGTAGTTTGAATTTCTTTCTACTCTCATTAGATACAAAGGGCAATGCTTTTGGGTTAAACTGTAGCGTCCTAATATAATTATGATGTAATTTCACCCAAGTCGGGAACCAGTTTGAGGAATCTTTGGAATATTCTGCCATATTGATTAACCTGCCACAGTTAATTATTTCATAGTATAATTTCAGATCGGGTAAGCCCAGATCTCCTTTTTCTTTTGGGTGTGCAAGATTATGGTAACCTATTCTTGTGGGTTTGGGGTACCACAAGAAATTTGAAAGATCTTTTTGTGTGTTCTTAAAAAATGTATTATGTATCAAAATGTTGATAGCATTAAAACAAACAGCAGTCTGGGAAGTACATTAATTTTTATGATGGCTACTCTAGATAGGAAAGAAAGTTTATGATGTAACCATCTGTCAAGATCTTTTTATATATTTGTCCACAAATTTTTAATATTCTCCTGATAATATTTGTTCGGATCATGGTAAAATGAGATTCCTAGGTAATGTAGGTGTTCTTTAATCTTAATCTTTTGTGGGCTAAATAGTATAGGGTATTGCGCAAAGGTATTTATAGGGAAGATTGCCGACTTTTCCATAGTCATTTTATAGTTGGAAAACTTGGAGAATATTTCTACTGATGTTATGATTTTCCCAAAATCTGAACTAGGAAGGGAATAATAGATGTTTAAGTCGTCCGCATAGGCCGAAAATGGAATTTTAGTATTAAATAAATCTGGGATGTAGTGAAAGGTTTTCTGATTTATTAAGAGAAAAAGAGGCTCTATATACATATTAAACAAGATAGGTGATAAAGGACACCCTTGTCTAACCCCATTACTAATTTCTATCCTAGAGGAAATGATTTTATTTGTAGTATAGTGTGTGCTCCCGTTATGTAAGATTTTAATGTATTGGATGAAAATAGGAGGAATGTTGAATTTTTAGAGAAATGCTGATAGAAATTCTTTATTAATCCGGTCAAATGCTTTGGAGACATCTATAGCTAAAGAATATATAGGTATTTGTTTGATCGATAAGGATATCATAGCTTCCAGCATAAGTGCCTGATCCACTGTTCGTCTATGGTTAATAAACCCATATTGCTCCGGAGATATAATATTTGTAATAACAGATTTAAGTCTGGTAGCTAAAATTGTCGCCAAAATTCTCATATCTAAATTAATAACTTGAAATAGGCCTGTAATTGTGTGGGTTTTTCGTGTCAGAGTTGGATTTGGGAAGGAGAATAGTTCTAGAGGCATTTAAGTGAAAGTCCCTAATACCAAATTGAGTAATATGCTTAAATAGATGATATAGAATAGAGGGAATTTTGGGGATGAAATGTTTATAAAATTCAGCCGAGAACCCATCCAGACCCTGCGCTTTATTAATTTTTAGGCTGTTAATAGCTATAATAATCTCCCTTTGTGTAAAGTCAGCCGATAAAGATTCTTGTTGTTCTTTATTAATTATGGGGAAAATGAATTGGTTTAGGAATGAGTCCAATTCTGAGTCGCAATATGATGGGGGAGGAGGGTTATAAACTTCTGAGTAAATCCTCTCAAACACTTTAATTATATCTTGTGTGTTATTGTAGTTTTTATCTTGGAAAGTAATCTCCGATATGATGGGTATAGGCTTATGTTGGTTAATTAACCTTGCTAAAAATTTGGAGGGGAATTGAGCCCATTCCGAGTAGTTGGCTAGATTTCTAATTTCCTGGAATGATAGGTTCTCAGCCTGAATGGCCAGGAGGTTTTTTGTAGATGAGATATTTTATTATCCAGTTCCAGAGAATATTTCTGTTGTAATTCTAGTTCAAGTTTTATTTCCTTCATAATGCTCTTTTCTTTGTTAATGGCCTATTTTTTATAATATGCAGATTTATTAATTAGTAAGCCCCTGATCTCTGCCTTCGTGGAAGCCCACTTAATATCTATCGGCACGTCGTCCTCAAACAAGGTTTGAATACATTTATCAAGAAGTGATTCTATTTCTTGAAGAATATAATTTTTTTTTAGTAAATTAGGGTTTAGGTGCCACCATAAAGATCTATTTTTTAAGCAGCATTTTGTTGTCCAGTCTATGGATAGTGTAATTCTGGAATGGTCTGAAAAGAACCTAGGTTCCGTATGAAAAGATAAACTGTAGTCAAGAAAGATATCAGATATTAGGAAGAAATCTAGCCTGGACCAACACTTGTAGCATTGAGAGAAAAAAGTAAACCTATTGTTAGAAGTCTGGTGAGCTTGGAGAGAAAATGGGTCAAATAAGCTGAAATCAGATTTAATTTCGGAGATTGCTAAAGATGCTTGGATATTATATTTGGATTTAGTGTTGGTTCTATCTGTCTCTGGGTCTTGAATGGAGTTCCAATCACCTCCTATAATGTAATAGTGGTTGGGAAAGGAAGTTAACATTTTATAAATGCCCATCAGGAAATTCTGTTAAGAAATGCACGGAGCATAAATATTCATTATAAGAATTGGTTTAGATAAATGATTTATTCTGGAAACGAAATAACACCATCTGCCTTCTGGATCTGAGCCCTGTTTTAAGATATACTGGAAGAAATTTTTGATGATAATTGCCACCCCCTCCTTGTTAGTTTTGTCTCCTGCGGCTATAACAGCTTTGATCCACTTTTTCTTCTGAAGGGGGCTCCAGTGCTCCTGTAACAAATGGGATTCCTGCACCATGATAAAGTCTAGTTTGGCTTTATAAACTAGGTGTAAGAAAAGTTTCCTTTTTTTCCCCTGACTGCAGCCCCTTAACATTCCATGAAGCTAATCTCCACATAGAATCTGTACATTATATAGTTGTTGCTTATAGTTTCTGTGATTCTGGTATGTATATATTGTACCGTAGGATGCACTGGGAAAAGGGGTCTTTTCAGGGCAAAGATGAGATACTCTTCCTGTCTTATACCCGTGCCTATCCACTAACTCACCTGACCCGGAAGAGCATGGGATACAAGTATCTGTCTCAATAAGGCGTGATAAGTTATAGTAAGATAATATCAACTTTATATTATTTAACTTAACAATGAACCATGAGATGTATCCCATCTCCACTAGCCTATCTCTACAGAGCATAGAAAGCTGAACTATCCTAATAAACTAACTCTGGTACACAGACAATAGCACATGTAAACATGTTGTGAGATCTAGGTGTAATTTTATGACTAGTTATATCTTCTTATAGGTTATAGAAGTACTGTAAAAGAAATTGTTATAACTATCAACCATGGTGACAGATTTACACTAGAGTGGAACTGTCAACTGATATGATTTCTCTGTCATCCATTAGAGTTTGCGAGCAACTCCACTATCAGTGAACTTGACATATTTGAACCCATTGTGAGAAGATACCCACAGAAGGTAAAGGTCTCGTTTATACTAAAGTGTATAAATTGAGATTAGAGGTTAACCGACCTAAAGCAAACAGAATCCTCCTCAAGGTCTGAGAGAGGTCAAAGCCTAAATTATTGCAGGATGATTGTAACCTTATTATTTGTCCCAACATTTCGTTATTCGCAACCCGTCGAATTAACAGTTAGTATATCAATGCTTGCACTACTCCTGCAATTCTGGAGACAAGTCATCCTAATCTATATATTTGTAATCTAAGTAGCTAGCTAAAGAAAGTTGGGGGACTATATCCTTGATTTAATTGCGAAGGTCTTGACATGAGCCGCAGACTTGATTCCTAATGCGTATTACCCAGGAGCATCCCAGTATGCTATCTACTAGTTTAAATTTTTATTGTACCAGAATGCTACCGGAGTAATTGCAAGACCAGCCAAAAACATTTGTATATAATACTAATGTCCCCTTTCATGCAAAGGTGAAATATTCTCATCATGTCTTACATGAATATGTTCAGAAAACTTCCCAACAACTCATGTATTAATCTGTATATTAACACTTATACAACAAACCCTGTAATGAGATATTGGATCTCAACATCCCGGTTACCATTTAAATTCAGAATATATCTGTGTGGACTAGCCCCATTCAGTTAGTAATCTACCAAATTCCTGAAGTAATAATGATCAAACACAACTAAAAAGATAGCTTCAGACCATAACAAACCATGCAATAATAAAATGATAGGATTAACTAATAGTTTACAAGATCCACTCCATAGAAATGAATATGGTATTTTAAATATGTTATGTTACTACTAATAGATTTTTAGTAAATATTGTGAATGGTTGGGTAATTTATAAGAAAAGATATACAGAAGCTCTCATTTATCTGGGGGGAAAAAAAAACAAAAAAACAGTAATATGCCATACTGTATGAACAAATTATCCAGAGTCTTGCAGCATATTAGAAGTCTCTTCATAGCCCAGTAAAAGTTCGAGGGATGAGGCATAAACTGAATATACATATTAATTGCATTCCTTTTTCATTCTATCATGTTTTCTTCTTCTTTCCCCCTTTCATCTCCCCTCTCCTTTTACCATCCTTTTCCTACAATATGCCTCAATGGATATTACAATATGTTGGTCCTGGAGAAGTACTTGACGAGCCCGATCTACTACCGATTTTCAAGAGAAGTCTATCAAGAATAGATCGGTGGGTTCAACCTGTTTTAAAAAGAACAGATTAACAAGAACAGAATAATACCCTTTGCCTGTACTTACTAAATTTGCCATTAAGCAAGGGGGAGTTGAATGATGCGTTGCTCTGCTCGTTATACCCTCTCGGCTGTCTATTATCTCTTCCAACGGACATGTTATTTACCCTGCATATTCTTCAAAACAAGCCTTCTCTTATATCTTGGTTGCACACCATTGCTTCTTGTTTACTTCGAATTGAAGAATATATGACCGAATCTCAGCCTCTCGTCGATGTGCAGCGATTTTTCCTCTTCCTGGTTTGAATTATGCACTATTAGGTGCTATAGCTTTAAGATTCCATTGCATCCTGGGAGTTGAAGGTCAAGGTGTAGATTAGGATCACTGGAGGTTCCTGTAAGAAAGATTCTGTAGTTCGTTAAGTCTATTCTGGATCATGGATATTTGAGGCCTGGATACCTAATGATTCAGTCGGACTAAAGGTAAGAAAATTGAGACTAGGTTGGTAATGAAGCTGGCATTTGGATATTCCCCGTTTATTGCGCTAGTAAAATAATTTAATTTATATTCCTGTTGGCCCTCTATTTTGATTTCGTTTATCTCGTTAACTCTTGCGTGTTTCAAGTTCCGGATTTACTTTGAAGATTTTCAAGAAGGTTGAAGCGGCTTCGATGTTATTATTAACAGAGTACTTGTTTCCTTGATGTGAGAATGACAGAGTATTGGGATGTGAGAATGACAGAGTATTGGGGTAGTTCATCTGGAACTTAATCTGCTTATTGATAAGAAATGCGCAAAAAGGGGCCAATTTCTGTCTTTCTAGTTTTATTTGAGGGGGTAGATCTTGTGACAAAGATATTCTTGAGCCGTTCCAGTCAATAGCTTTATTTTTAGCTGCTAACAGTAATTTACTTACATGTTGAAAATTAAGTATTTTAGCATAGATGATTCTTGGCTTGTTTGGCACTGGCGAAGATCTAAGAGCTCTATGGGCTCTTTCGATCATAATTTGTTTAGCTTCTAAGTCATTTCCTAAAAATAGTGTGAAAATAGCAGTTAAGGTTTCCGGAATCTTGTTATGTTGTTACGTCTGGTTCTGGCTTCTAGGTCCAATATTTTCATTTGTAGTTCTTGGATAGATCTTGTGTTGGAATTGGATTCCTTTTGCAAGTTCTCTATTTTTTCATCCTGATCAAATATTTTTGCCTCTGTTTTGTCCATCCTTGTGAGAATCTTCTCTATAGATTCTCCGAATGATTGAAGCTGAATAGAAAGACTTTGGATTGAAGCTTGTATAGGCTGGAGTGCAGTTCTCAGATCCTCTAGGTTGGAAGTTTCTGTTTTATTTTTACTTGTGAATTTACTGGTTTCCTGGAGTTTACCTGTTCTGGCTCTCAGACATGGTATCTTTTTCAGGGGACGCTATTACTGAGAATTTCGCTTTAGTAGTTTGGCTGTCCATTTGCTCTGATTCCCGAGACATTTTCTCTGCGCTTCTTGTTGTATCTTTAATATTTCTTTCTCTATTTTGTTCCAGATCTGTACTGGCCTAGTAGCAGTTATTTCAGGAGTAGCAGATGTGGCACAGAGTGCTTGTCTTATCTGCTTCAATCCTCTAGTTTCTTGATTTCTTGGAAGTTTTTGCTCCTCAAGATGGAAAGGTATTATTTATGTTAATGCTCTTCCTTGATATTAATTGAAAAGGTATTTATCTCAGTAATTGCTGATAGAAATACAGTAGGTAAATTGCTAAGCTGTGGTCCAGCACTGCTTACAGGATGGCAGCCATCTTGGATCTCCATTACACCACATTTCTCTTTTAAATGCTGCCGCAATTTAAAACAACTTTTATGCTATAACAATGACTAGTTGAGAAGAAACAAGCTTTCAAAAAAATGCTGCACTTTTCAGTGCTGAAATTGTAAACATATGGAAGCACATTAAGAAGTCAGTCGTATTTTTGTACATTATGTTATATGGAAATCATATAAGACAAGTCACTATTATGACTGTTAATACTACACGTATGATCTACTATACTGTGTGTGAAGAGTGCTCAAGGTTTTATGCAGGTAAAACAGTTAGGAAACTGAAGGAAGGATTAAGTAAGCACCTGACACAAATAAAAAGGAAAATGGACAAAAAATGAGTTGTATTAAGCATGTAAGAATGCTAAACATATTTTCAAATTTCAAGTCTTTAGAAATGTAGTATACAATAAGAGGCATGATGGCATTAAAACATTGGTGGAAATGAAAAAGTTAGACTGTCAGATAATACAGAATGCAATTATAAGACCACAGATAAATGATAGCATGTTTCAAAAAGTGTGTTAAAGCTAAAACTAAAACTACTACTTGGATAATTAACTACTGACCTGTTAAAATATGGGTTGTCTTCTGGTACTGTTCCTAGGTTTTATTAGGTTTGAAACAGTCAAATTTATGCTTTATCAAAAACAAATATAATAGAAAACCATCATGCAGGTGAGTTTATATTTAAAGCGATCTAATAGCAAAAAGTCAAAACGAATTTGTCTATCAGACAATAACTATAAATTAAAATAGGAAGAGGAATCCAAAAGAACATGTGCATTTATGCGTATTCCTACAAAAACAACTGTGTGGAGACTCCATGTGTGGAAACGGCCTAGGGTCAGCTCTACACAATCTGCCACTGCTCCTCCCTTCTACTCTAAAGGAACAACTGAATTTAACAGTGCCAATAGTTAGAAATGTACTAGACAGTCAAACAATCCAGTAAATGCCCACCCCCACTAAACAGCAACATAAAATCTTTTCATGATAAATTCTACTTTTGCATATGAAAATAAAAGCTAAAAAGGTCTGGCCTAGATCTTATCAAGATAAAGTACTTCATAAAAAGGAAAAAAATGCTGAAACTAAAGTCTCTTATCTCTCCTACCGTAGGATACCATTCTGGTGATGGCAGCTATGTAAGAAGCTACCTGCACACTGTTGTTCCACAAATCACACAAATGGTTTTGTAGTTTTCAGGTGGCGATATCCCATTATCACCTCACGTCTCTGCCATATTTTTTTAACAAAGGTGCTGGCTCTTGAGCTTGCATAACTAAGATTGATGGGAATTGAAATTTACCTAAACATGGATGACTATAACGGTCAAAGCGCTTTTGTCAAAAGTCAAAACTCTGGTTTATATATAAAAATAGACTTTGTTTTCATTATCTAAGTATTGTGACAAACCTGTAGCTGACCACTGAAATACTTTTCTGGGAGCTATTCTGGATATCAAAAACAGATGCAATTTCTTTTCTGTATAGCAGCAATCAAACTGATGACAGATTCTGCACACTGCTCAATTCATCAAACAAAACTGTTCCCAAAGGCTTTGGGGTGCATGTACTCCTAACTTCCAAATTCAAGATTGCACATATAGTGAAAAACAGAAGGTCCATAACAATTTATGGAATTAATCTTCCCAACCTCTGGACTACAATCTCATTATTCTGATGGCAACACCAGACTGCTCTACACCACAGTCTCCTATTCTTACTTTCGCTCCCAAATCAGGCAAATACCTTGGATTAAACAGCACAGTTTTGTACCTACCATAAATGTAGATGTTCGAAGATCCACATTGCTGCAGTCCTTACATATGGGTAGTCCGCTGTCCTCGGTCGGCCCGAATACCAAAGTATTAGGCTGACGTCGGTCAAGGCGCTTAAAACTGACATCAGGACGTCAGGGTACAAAAGCACATGACCAACGTCATTTCCTCAGTCTTTTCTTGCCCCAGATGTCAGAAGGCCCTAACAAGAAAGGCCAAAGCCAAAAACCAGCAAAAACTAACCAACCACCTGCACTAACCATATTTACAATATGTACAACACAAACCACACCACCACCTTCAACAACAGAGGGAAGGAGGGAGGTATTGGACTGCAGCAATGTGGATCTTGAACATCTACATTTATGGTAGGTACAAAACTGTACTATGTTCTTCATCTCACATTGCTGCAGTCCTTACATATGAGTAGAATCCCAAAGCAGAGGTAAGGGAGGATGGCAAAACTATAAAGCATTAGGAGCTGCCAAAATGCCCTGTAAAATAGCAGTGGCAAATCCAGCTCTAGATTTAGAGTAAAGTGGAAGGTGGTAATGCTTAGAGAAAGTATGCACTGAACTCCAAGTAGCTGCTTCCAAAATATCTTTAGTAGCCACCCCTTAAAAAGCTGTAGAAGTGGCAGTAGCCCTAGTGGAATGAGGCGTAATCCCAGCTGGAATCTCCTTACCATGATGGGAATAACAGAAAGCAATACAAAACCAATCCACTTAGAAATAGTTTGTTTTGAAACAGGTTTGCCCTGAGAACCCAAAGCAAAAGAAACAAACAACTGCTGAGACTGCCTGAACCCTTTAGTTCTGCTCAAATAATATCGCAACTGTCTGTGTATATCCAAAGTGTGCAAAATCCTTTCCCCTTTATTTTGGGGTTTGCATAAAAAGTAGGCAAATGAATAGTTTGGTTTAAAGCCACACTAGAAACCACTTTAGGCATAAAAGAAGGGTTAGTGCTAAAGACACCCTATCCTTGTGGAAAATTAAGAAAGGCTCAACTGCCATAAGGGCCTGTAATTCAGAAACCCTTCTCGCAGAGGTAATGGCCAACAAAAAAGCAGTCTTCCATGATAAATATTTCAACTCTGCAGATGCTGCAGGCTCAAAAGGTTGTAGAGTGAGTTTCTCCAACACAAAATTGAGATCCCAAGCAGGAGTAGGAGCTCACGTGGGGTCTTATATTCTTTGCCCCTCTAAGGAATTGCTTAAACAAAGGCTGAGAAAATAATGGTGGGTCATAGTCATAGTGAGCAGAAATTGCTGCAGCATGCACCTTTATAGAGGAGAAAGACAAACCTTTGTCCAATAACTCAGTAAGGTATTGAAGCGCAACACTTAAATTAGGTTTAGAAACATCAAAGTCCTTTGCTGTACTCCAAAATAAAAATCTCCTCCATTTATCTGCGTAAACTTTCCTTGTACTAGGCCTTCTGGCCTCCAAAATAACATTCAAAACTTGTTGAGGAAGCTGAAACCCTCCAGGGTTTAAAACAGAATATGCCAGGCTGTCAGATGTAGAGAATGAAGTTTGACATTGAGTAAATGACTGTTCTCCTGAGACAGCAGGTGAGGAATCAAGGCAAAGGCCATGGAGGCTCCCTGCACCAGACTTCTCAGTAATGGGTACCAGTGCTGTCGAGGCCAATCTGGAGCTATTAAAATCATGTTTGGCTTGTCCTGTCTGACCTTCAGTAGTACCTTTGGGAGGAGAGGCAGAGGTGGGAAAGGCATACACGTGAAGATTGCTCCAATTGAAAGAGAGAGCATCCACTTTCCAAGCTGTGGGATGAAACCTTTTTGTGCAAAACTTTGGCAGCTGGTAATTTAGTGGAGAAGCGAACAGATCTATGTCTGGAGTTCCCCATAACACTGTCAATCTCTGAAATACATGAGGATCCAATTTCCACTCGTGGGGATCCATAATTTGTCTGCTCAACACATCTGCTAAGGAGTTCTATGCTCCTGGCAGAAACCTTGCCTGAAGATTTAGCTGTAAACTGAGAGCAGTCTCCCACAAAATCATTGCTTGTCTGCATAGAGGATAAGAATGTTCCCCTTGCTTGTTGATGTACCACATGACAGTTGTGTTGTCTGTTTGAATCAACACCTGCCCTGGAAGAAGTAAATCCTTGAAAGCTATCAATGCAAATTGGACTGCTAACATCTCCTTCAAGTTGATATGTAGATGTTGAAGTCTGGCAGGCCACGTGTCTTGTACCCATTTTCCATTTAGATGAGCTCCCCAAGCTTTGTCTGAGGCATCTGTCGTTAAAATCTGACTCGCCTCTGGCCGGGTCACAGAGAGTCCCTTGTTTAGGTGACATTCCTGAGCCCACCACAAAAATTCCTTTTGAATGCAAGGTATTATCTGAATGACAGTGTCCAAATCTTGGCAGTGCTGTGTCCATACATTCTTGAGATACCATTGTAGCTTCCTCATATGCAGTTTGGCATTGGGAAGTACCAGAATACAAGATGCCATGAACCCCAAGGCTTGAAGGACTGTCCTTGCAGTCAGCCTGGACTGACGAGACAATTGGTGGAAGTAAAGAGAAAGATTCTTTTGTTTGTCCGGGGTCAAACAGGCCATCTGGGATGCTGTATTCTGTCTCACACCCAGAAAGCACATGTCCTGAGAGGGTACTAGACTGGACTTTATTTCGTTCACAGAATACCCCAGGCATCTTAACACTGCCATCACATACTGTAGATGATGAAGAAGTTCGTCCTTTCTTGGGCCAGAATCAGGCAATCGTCCAAATAAGGATAGATTTGTATTCCTCTTAGCCTGAAGAAAGCTACCACTGGAGCCAGAACCTTCGTGAACACTCTGGGCGCAGTAGATAAGCCAAAGGGCAATGCAGAGAACTGATAATGTGAAGTCCCAGCCCGAAAACGCAGATACTTCCTGCAACTGGGCCTGATAGGAACATGAAGGTAAGCCTCCTTGAGATCCAGAGTCACCATCCAGTGATCTTTGCCCAGCAGAGGTAAAAGCTGTTGTAACGTCAACATTTTGAACTTGGGAATGTCCAGATATGTGTTGAGGATAGATAAATCCAAAATTGGTCTCCACGTGTTTCCTTTCTTTGGTACTAGAAAGGGGCGAGAATAAAATCCTAGGCCCACTTCTGGCAGAGGGACCGGTGTATGGCCCCATTTAAAGTAGTAGAGAAATTTGTTTGTGAGCCTCTAGTCTTTGCTGAGGAGGAACGTCCGGCATGCCTTTGAAAGGAGGCAAGGTATGGAAATAAAACTTGTAACCCTGGTGTATGATATCCAATACCCACTTGTCCTGGGTAATCAACATCCAATTTTCCTTGAAGAGTGCTAACCTTCCTCCCAAAGGTGCTGCCAGGCAAGAAGGATCTGGCAGCTGAAAAGTAGGTCATCGGGCCTGTTTTCGAAAGGACTGGCCCCTGCCCTCACTGCAGGCCAACTGGACTGCCTTATCTTCATAGGTCCCCTGGGACCATGATATTCTTGAGCCGTTCCAGTCAATAGCTTTATTTTTAGCTGCTAACAGTAATTTACTTACATGTTGAAAATTAAGTATTTTAGCATAGATGATTCTTGGCTTGTTTGGCACTGGCGAAGATCTAAGAGCTCTATGGGCTCTTTCGATCATAATTTGTTTAGCTTCTAAGTAATTTCCTAAAAATAGTGTGAAAATAGCAGTTAAGGTTTCCGGAATCTTGTTATGTTGTTATGTCTGGTTCTGGCTTCTAGATCCAATATTTTCATTTGTAGTTCTTGGATAGATCTTGTGTTGGAATTGGATTCCTTTTGCAAGTTCTCTATTTTTTCATCCTGATCAAATATTTTTGCCTCTGTTTTGTCCATCCTTGTGAGAATCTTCTCTATAGATTCTCTGAATGATTGAAGCTGAATAGAAAGACTTTGGATTGAAACTTGTATAGGCTGGAGTGCAGTTCTCAGATCCTCTAGGTTGGAAGTTTCTGTTTTATTTTTACTTGTGAATATACTGGTTTCCTGGAGTTTACCTGTTCTGGCTCTCTTAGACATGGTATCTTTTTCAGGGGACGCTATTAATGAGAATTTCGCTTTAGTAGTTTGGCTGTCCATTTGCTCTGATTCCCGAGACATTTTCTCTGCGCTTCTTGTTGTATCTTTAATATTTCTTTCTCTATTTTGTTCCAGATCTGTACTGGCCTAGTAGCAGTTATTTCAGGAGTAGCAGATGTGGCACAGAGTGCTTGTCTTATCTGCTTCAATCCTCTAGTTTCTTGATTTCTTTGAAGTTTTCGCTCCTCAAGATGGAAAGGTATTATTTATGTTAATGCTCTTCCTTGATATTAATTGAAAAGGTATTTATCTCAGTAATTGCTGATAGAAATACAGTAGGTAAATTGCTAAGCTGTGGTCCAGCACTGCTTACAGGATGGCAGCCATCTTGGATCTCCATTACACCACATTTCTCTTTTAAATGCTGCCGCAATTTAAAACAACTTTTATGCTATAACAATGACTAGTTGAGAAGAAACAAGCTTTCAAAAAAATGCTGCACTTTTCAGTGCTGTAATTGTAAACATATGGAAGCACATTAAGAAGTCAGTCGTATTTTTGTACATTATGTTATATGGAAATCATATAAGACAAGTCACTATTATGACTGTTAATACTACACGTATGATCTACTATGCTGTGTGTGAAGAGTGCTCAAGGTTTTATGCAGGTAAAACAGTTAGGAAACTGAAGGAAGGATTAAGTAAGCACCTGACACAAATAAAAAGGAAAATGGACAAAAAATGAGTTGTATTAAGCATGTAAGAATGCTAAACATATTTTCAAATTTCAAGTCTTTAGAAATGCAGTATACAATAAGAGGCATGATGGCATTAAAACATTGGTGGAAATGAAAAAGTTAGACTGTCAGATAATACAGAATGCAATTATAAGGCCACAGATAAATGATAGCATGTTTCAAAAAGTGTGTTAAAGCTAAAACTAAAACTACTACTTGGATAATTAACTACTGACCTGTTAAAATATGGGTTGTCTTCTGGTACTGTTCCTAGGTTTTATTAGGTTTGAAACAGTCAAATTTATGCTTTATCAAAAACAAATATAATAGAAAACCATCATGCAGGTGAGTTTATATTTAAAGCGATCTAATAGCAAAAAGTCAAAACGAATTTGTCTATCAGACAATAACTATAAATTAAAATAGGAAGAGGAATCCAAAAGAACATGTGCATTTATGCGTATTCCTACAAAAACAACTGTGTGGAGACTCCATGTGTGGAAACGGCCTAGGGTCAGCTCTACACAATCTGCCACTGCTCCTCTCTTCTACTCTAAAGGAACAACTGAATTTAACAGTGCCAATAGTTAGAAATGTACTAGACAGTCAAACAATCCAGTAAATGCCCACCCCCACTAAACAGCAACATAAAATCTTTTCATGATAAATTCTACTTTTGCATATGAAAATAAAAGCTAAAAAGGTCTGGCCTAGATCTTATCAAGATAAAGTACTTCATAAAAAGGAAAAAAAATGCTGAAACTAAAGTCTCTTATCTCTCCTACCGTAGGATACCATTCTGGTGATGGCAGCTATGTAAGAAGCTACCTGCACACTGTTGTTCCACAAATCACACAAATGGTTTTGTAGTTTTCAGGTGGCGATATCCCATTATCACCTCACGTCTCTGCCATATTTTTTTTAACAAAGGTGCTGGCTCTTGAGCTTGCATAACTAAGACTGATGGGAATTGAAATTTACCTAAACATGGATGACTATAACGGCCAAAGCGCTTTTGTCAAAAGTCAAAACTCTGGTTTATACATAAAAATAGACTTTGTTTTCATTATCTAAGTATTGTGACAAACCTGTAGCTGACCACTGAAATACTTTTCTGGGAGCTATTCTGGATATTAAAAACAGATGCAATTTCTTTTCTGTATAGCAGCAATCAAACTGATGACAGATTCTGCACACTGCTCAATTCATCAAACAAAACTGTTCCCAAAGGCTTTGGGGTGCATGTACTCCTAACTTCCAAATTCAAGATTGCACATATAGTGAAAAACAGAAGGTCCATAACAATTTATGGAATTAATCTTCCCAACCTCTGGACTACAATCTCATTATTCTGATGGCAACACCAGACTGCTCTACACCACAGTCTCCTATTCTTACTTTCGCTCCCAAATCAGGCAAATACCTTGGATTAAACCTGAAAAAAATCAAATAAAGATAACCAAATCCTCTGTTGAATCCACCTCACATTCAAAAACCTTGTGTACACCAAGACTGAGTAACAGGACAAACAGGTGCATAAACCACAACACATGTGATGAGAAAACACTTCACTGTATGAAAATAGACTGTCGTTGCTTCCTTGTTTGGGAAAAATAAAAACTCAAACTGATCATAATAAGTGACAGTAATAAACAGTCCAAAACTTCACGTCCTCTTCTATAAAAGTACTGAAGTAAAACTCCAGATGACAATCACCGGAATAATGCAGCTTTTATATATTAAGAGCACTTTCATCCATAACCTGGACTTCATCACATCAACTTTTCAATAACAGTTTTACCTGTGACAAACTAAATAAATACTTAATGAAAACATAAATCATAAATAATTACCAACAAACTCATGCAGAGTAATGAGCCAAAAGACACAGCAACTCATGACAGGCTGGCCTTCCAGCATAAGAAAACCTGATGTAAACAAAAACCACCTTACAGCCCCACAACCACAGGTCACAACAAAATGCTCAAAAACCAAGGTCAGTCCCAAATCTCAGACCCACTCAGATATATTTCTATGGTGGTGATAACAAGACTGCACACCTATGTTACCAAATGTTAAGTCACCACCATGCCCTAATCACATGGGATCACACCACAAGTCAGGTAAACCAGGTGGTAAAATATGAACATAAATTCCAACACATAAGCATACTAAAAATAAAACAGTAAAATGAAATGCACAAGAAAATAACTAAACTGTAAATGGTTGGATCAGGTCCAGAATGCGGACTCAACCAGGAGTACAAAGAATGGCTAATTCTTACACAACTAACACTTCGACAGTAACAGACAAAACTACCAGTATGAAAAAATAAAATAGCGCTGAAGCAATAGTCAATAGCTGAACAACCAAGTGCTCCGGATTATGCAGAATGCTCTGCATTTGTGATCGATTTAGCCCACTGTTCCGCATTGAACAGCAGTGGATGCGTTTTGCGATATTTGACTGTCTCGTATATTGCAGTTATAGCCAATTGGTATTGCAGTATACAAGACTGTCTTACTTTTCAAGAAAATGGCAATGGTTAAAAAAAAAAAAGAAGAAAAAAGAAAAAGAAAAGTACAGTTGTGTACACTTACCATAAATGTAGATGTTCGAGTGTATTCACTATTGCAGTCATCACACTCAGGTTATCTGCCTACAGGTTAGCCCTCAGTCGGCCCGAATACCAGAGTCTTGGGATTTCTACGTCTTCTTCCATGATGTCAGGTCGTTAGGGATATAAAACATGCAGCTGACGCCATTACATCAGTTTTTCTTGCCCTAAATATCAGGAGCCCCCAAAACAGGAAGCAATTACATGGTGTGGAACACCCCCAGTAAAACGTAAATACCACTGTTACAAGATATGGCCAAAAAAAAGGATAGGTAGAAAGTATAGAGAAGTCAGGGGACTGGAAGGAGGGTAACCAGGACTGCAACAGTAAATACACTCGAACATCTACATTTATGGTTAAGTGTACACAACTGTACTATGTCCTTCGTGTTTCACTGTTGCAGTCATCACACTTGGGTTGATTCCCAAAGAAGGGTGGAGGCAGTCAAGAAGCATTAGGGCTGGCTAGCAGGCCTTGTTAGTCTGCTGTGGCAAATCCAGCTCTGGATTTAGAAAAGATAGGTAAGTGGTAATGCTTGGTGAAGGTGTGTACAGAACTCCAGGATGCAGCTTCCAGGATGTCCCTGGTAGGGACTCCTCTGAGAAATGCTGTAAAGGTTGAGGAAGCTCTAATGGAATGAGTTCTGATCCCCTGTGCGGTAGGTTTTCCATGCTGTTTGTAGCAGAAATGGATGCAGTGTGCTATCCATTTAGAAATGGTTTGCTCTGAAATGGCCTTGCCCTCTGCCCCTGTAGCAAAGCTGACTAGCAGCTGGTCAGATTTTCTGAAAGGTTTAGTCCTGTCCAGGTAGAACCTAAGCTGCCTGTGCACGTCCAGGGAGGGCAGGATCCTTTCCCCTTTTTCTGAGGATTAGGGAAAAAGGTTGGCAAAAGAATAGATTGGTTTAAGGCCACACTAGATACCACCTTGGGCAGAAATTATGGGTTAAGTCCCGAGGGAAACCCTGTCCGCATGGAAGATAATGAAGGGTTCCACAGCCATAAGGGCCTGCAATTCAGACACTCTTCTTGTTGAATTGATGGCTAGAAGTAAGGCTGTTTTCCAAGAGAGGAATTTTAACTCTGCTGTAGCAGCAGGTTCAAAGGGAGGAAGCGTGAGCTTCTCCAGTACAAAGTTAAGGTCCCAGGCTGGAGTGGGAGCTCTTCTGGGGGGAGGGGGTGGGTCTTATATTTTTGGCTCCTCTCAGGAACTGTTTGACCAGAGGGTGAGAGAACAGGGGTGGCTCAGTATTGTAATGAGCTGAGATGGCAGAGGCATGAATCTTAATTGAAGAGAAGGATAGGCCTTTGTGGAGCAGTTCTGTTAGGTAATTTAGGATTTGAGGTAAGTTGGGCACGGTTGTGTCCATTCCCTGTGACGGTCTACAAGAAAAGTATCTTTTCCACTTTTCTGAATAGGATTTCCTAGTACTAGGCCTCCTTGCCTCAAGGATGACATCCAGCACCTGTTTACTGAGGGTTGCTGGTGAAGTGTTCAGGGGATGAGCCAGGCTGCTAGGTTCAGGGTTTGCAGCCAAGGATGCAAAATCTGGTCCTCCTGCTGGGACAGCAGGGAAGGGATCTGAAGGAAGTGCCATGGTGGCACTACTGTCAAACTGTGCAAAAGTGGGTACCAGTGCTGGTGTGGCCAGTCTGGTGCAATCAGAAATGTCCTTAGCTTGTCCTGTTTGATCTTTAGTAGAATCTTTGAGAGGAGGGGTAAAGGCATAGATTGAGAGGTTTTCCAATGTAAAGGACAGGGCCATCCACTTTCCATGCTTGGCTGTGGGGAGTTCTGGTGCAATGTTTGCTCAATTGACAGTTCTGGGGGGAAGCAAAGAGGTCCACCTCTGGTGCCCCCCACCTGTAGATCAGAAGCTTGAATGATTTGGGTTCCAGTTTCCACTCGTGTGGGTCCATTAGATTTCTGCTTAAGTCGTCTGCCAGTGAATTTAGTTTGCCTGGCAGGAAATGAGCTTGCAGGTGCAACTTGATTGCTCAAGGGTATGTTCCACAGAGCCATGGCTAACCTGCAGAGTGGGTAGGAATGGGTTCCCCCCTGCTTTAACTGTGGTGTTGTCTGTCTTTATCAATAGTTGCCCTGGAAGAATAAGGTATTTGAAGGCGGTCAGTGCATTCTGTACAGCTAACATTTCTTTGATTGATATGCAGGTGCATTTGTTTTGGGCTCCATTTGCCTTGAATGCATTTTCCTGCCATGTGAGCCCCCCATGCATAGATTGATGCACCTGTTAGGGTTTGGGCGGCGGGGGGTTGAGTGAAAGAGTGTCCCTTGTTGTGGTAGTAGGCCTCTGCCCACCAAAGGGAATGTTGACACCAGAGACTTTTAAGTACCATTGAAGTTTCCTCATATGCAGTCTTGCATATGGAATTTGTAGAATGCAAGAGGCCATCAACCCTAGGGTTTGCAGATAGCTGGGTTTGGGTGGCCAGTAGACTGAAGTAGTTTGTCAAATAAATCTGTTTTTCTGGAGTGAGGAATGCCATCTGGGAAGTTGTTTTCAAGCTTGCTCCCAGGAATACAATCTTTTGGCTAGGTACCAGATGTGATTTATTTTCGTTGATGGTATACCCCAGTAAGGTTAGAAGTATCTTTACGAATGTCAGGTGCTGAAGTAGCAATTCCTGACTGTCCAGCTGAATCAGGCAATCGTCCAAGTATGGGTAAATTTGAATTTTTCTCTGCCTGCAATATGAGATGGCTGGAGCTAGGCATTTTGTGAATACCCTGGGCGCAGTAGATAAGCCAAAGGGAAGTGCAGAGAACTGGTAGTGCATAGAGCCTGCTCTGAAACGTAGATATTTCCTGCAAGATTCCCTTATGGGGATGTGCAGATAACCTTCTTTTAAGTCTAGGGCGGCTAGCCAGGAGTTCTTGGCTAGCATAGGAAGCAGCTGTTGAAGCGTAAGCATTTTGAATCTTGGAACCACCAGGAAGGTGTTGAGAATAGACAGATCCAGGATAGGGTGCCAAGAGTTTTCTTTTCTGGGTACCAGATACAGTCTGGAGTAAATACCTTGTTCCCTTTGCTCTGCTAGGACAGGTTGAATAGTCTTGATACTGAGAAGAGAAAGTACTTGCTTTTGGGCCTCTGCCCACTGGTTTGGGGGGAGGTCTGGCCATCCGCTTGGGTTGGCAGTGAGTGGAAGTAGAATCTGTATCCTTGGGACACAATGTTCAAGACCCATCTGTCCTAGGTAATGTACTCCCAGTTTTTTGTGTTCAGGGCTAGTTTTCTTCCTAAGGGTGCAAGGCTTGGAAGGGTAAAGGACAAGTCATTGTGACATTTTTCCATAGGATGGTGGCTTACTACTCCCTGATTTTGAGGTGGGAGCATTCCATTGTTTAGATCTGTGCATACCCTGAGACTGAAGTCTTGGTGGTCTGCTGCCCCTGGGTTTGGACTGGGAAAGACCAGTTTTTAGAAGGCCAATGCCTACTGAATCTAGGTGCCTGTACCTGTATGAAATCTTTAACAGTTTGCATAGATTTAGCTTTTTCCTCCATCTTTTTGAGGACTTCTGCTTTAGTGCCAAACAGAAGTTCTTGGTTTAATGGAGCATCTAGTAATTTTGCTTTGACATGGTCTGGCAAGATTTGTTCCTTAAGCCAAGCATGCCTTCCAAGAACAGACCCAGTGACAGCAGCCCTGCAAGATGCTTCTAAGGCATCAAAACCACATTGCAAAGTATGTTTTCCAACCTGGTTAGCAGAATGTATTAACTCTTGTAAATCTTTATGTTCTGCACAATCAGGAATCAACATCATTTTTTGTTTAATTAGCTCCATAATATGTTGCTGATACTTTAACATGTGAAACTGGCAATAAAGCCCTGATGGCAAGAGTAGCAGAGGTGTATACCTTCTTACCCAATCTGTCCAAAGCCCTAGAATCCCTGTCCGAAGGGGTAGGGTTTTTGGCTGTAGTAGCCTTAATGCCTTTAGGTCCCTGGGAAATGGTCTCTGGATCCGCAGTAGGATTCTTAAATAGGAATTTGTGAGAGTCAGGTAAAGTACAGTTGTGTACACTTACCATAAATGTACATGTTCGAGTGTCTTCACTGCTGCAGTCATGACTGCAGGGTTCTCCCCTGCCAGAAGGCAGTCCTCGGTCAGCCAGAATCCCAAAGTCTGGGTCCGGTGTCGGCTGCTCAGCCATGCTGCCTGACGTCAGAGTGCCAGGAGTAGAAAGCTGGCAGCCGACGCCATGTTCTCCAGTTTTTCTTGCCCCAGATGTCAGGTGTTCCAAAATGAGTAAAATCCCATACCCTTTGCAAATACACCTCAGAAGAAGGGTGAAGAAGGGAACCACACAAAAGAAAAAATAAGAGGGGACAGGAGGGAGGGTAACCCAGACTGCAACAGTGAAGACACTCGAACATCTACATTTATGGTAAGTGTACACAACTGTACTATGTTCATCGTGTTTCACTGTTGCAGTCATGACTGTAGGGTTGAATCCCAAAGCAGAGTAAAAGGGAGGTGGTCATAAAGTAGAGGGGGTGGCTAAAAGGCCCTGCAAGACTGCAGAAGCAAGGCGTGCCCTAGCCTTAGAGTAGAGAGGTAGATTGTAGTGCTTAGAAAAGGTATGCACTGAACTCCAAGTTGCAGCTTCCAAAATGTCTTTGGTAGGAACTCTGAGGAAGGCAGCTGAAGTGGCAGCAGCTCTGGTAGAGTGAGTCCTTATACTCCCTGGGATTTGCTTTCCATGGTGTGAATAACAAAATCTGATTCCATGAGCAATCCATTTAGAAATGGTCTGTTTTGAAATGGCTTTACCTTGGGAACTTGAAGCATAAGAAACAAACAATTGCTCTGACTTCCTGATGTACTTGGTTCTGTCCAGGTAAAAACGTAGTTGTCTGTGTACATCCAAGGAATGCAAGATCCTTTCCCCCCTATTTTGAGGACTGGGGAAAAAAGTTGGCAGGTGAATAGTTTGATTTAAAGCCACTTTGGAAACCACCTTAGGCATGAAAGTAGGATTAGTCCTTAAAGACACCCTAACTTGGTGAAAAATAAAAGGTTCCACAGCCATGAGAGCTTGCAATTCCGAAACACTCCTGGCAGAGGTCATAGCTAACAGGATGGCCGTCTTCCAAGATAAAAACTTGATGTCAGATGTAACGGCAGGCTCAAAAGGAGGTAAGGCGAGTTTTTCCAAAATATAGTTGAGATCCCAGGCAGGAATGAGTGGAGATCTAGGGGGCCTTAAGTTCTTAGCTCCTCTGAGAAACTGTCTCATGAGCTGGTGGGAAAAGATTGGAGGGTCTGTATTATAATGAGCAGAAATAGTAGAGGCATGTATCTTTATGGAAGAAAAAGAAAGACCCTTATGTAAGAGGTCTGTCAGATAAAGTAAAATCAGAGGAATGTTAGGAATAAGAGGATCGGAATCCTGAGCCTGCATCCAGGTGCAAAATCTTTTCCATTTTCCTGCATAAGATTTTCTAGTGCTAGGACGTCTGGCTTCTAAAATGACATCCATAACCTGCTTGGGTAGGAGAGAATGAATCATAGACCCTGGATTAGCCAGGCTGAGAGTTTTGACATGGGAGTGTAGAACTTGACCCTGGTGTTGGGACAGAAGGTTCGGAGTCTGAGGTAAAACCCAAGGGGGCTCCAGAGAAAGGTTTTTCAGAGTTGGGTACCAAAACTGTCGAGGTCAATTTGGGGCCAGCAAAATTATCATCTTGGGCTTGTCCTGTTTGATCTTTAATAACACCAGTGGAAGAAGAGGTAGAGGCGGGAAGACATACCCCGAGAGGTTTCTCCAACTGAATGATAGTGCATCCACTTTCCAAGCTAGTTCGTGGAATGTCCTTGTGCAAAAAATCTGTAGTTGATGACTGAGGTGGGATGCAAAGAGGTCTATGTGAGGACATCCCCAGACTGCCGTAATCATCTTGAATATTTCGGTGTCCAGCATCCATTCGTGTGGGTCTGACAGGTTCCTGCTCAGACTGTCTGCCAGGATGTTTTGCTTCCCTGGTAGAAACTGAGCTTGAAGTTCCAGTTTTGTAAGCTAGAGCTGTGTTCCATAGATTCATGGCTAGTCTGCAAAGGGGATAGGAATGTGATCCCCCTTGCTTGTTTACGTACCACATAACTGTGGTGTTGTCTGTCTGTATCAGTAGTTGTCCTGGTTGTAGAAGATTCCTGAAGGCCAATAGAGCATTCTGAACGGCTAACATTTCCTTTAAATTGATATGCAGGTGCTTCTGATCCTTTGTCCAAAGGCTCTGCAGACAGTTGCCCTGCAAATGGGCTCCCTATGCATAATCCGAGGCGTCCGTGGTTAGTATCTGACTGGCTGGAAGCAGACTGAAGGCCTTCCCTATGTTTTGAGTATATGCCTTGGACCACCAAAGGAATTCCTTTTGAAGACAAGGCAGGACGGTAATCTGTATGTCTAAACTGTGGCAATGCTGAGACCATAGACGTTTTAGGTACCACTGTATTTTCCTCATGTGTAGTCTTGCATATGGTACGAGAAGGATGCAAGAGGCCATGTAACCCAAAGCCTGCAGGAATTTCCTTGCAGATAGCTGAGTTAATGATGCCAAGGTTTTGAAAGTTGAAGCCAGCTGTAATTGTTTTTCGTATGTCAGAAATGCCATCTGGGTTGTTGTGTTTAGAAGAGCACTCAGAAAAGTTATCTGTTGTGAGGGTGTCAAATTTGACTTTTTTATGTTTACAGTGAATCCCAGGAACTTGAGAAGTTTTTGAACAAATTCTAGATGCTGGAGTAAGACATCCTTGCTGTCTGCCTGAATAAGACAGTCGTCCAGATAATGGTAAACTTGAATTCCCTTGAGTCTGCAATAAGCTACTACTGGAGCCAGGCATTTGGTGAAGACCTTGGGCGCAGTAGACAATCCAAAGGGCAGCGCAGAGAATTGATAGTGCCTTGATCCGGCCTTGAACCCGAGGTATTTTCTGCACTCCTGCCTGATGGGAATGTGTAAATATGCCTCCTTTAAATCCAAAGTTACCATCCATGCATTTTTAGTCAGCACTGGAAGTAGCTGCTGTAGAGTAAGCATCTTGAATTTTGGTATCTCGAGAAAAATGTTCAAGACTGACAGATCCAGAATGGGTCTCCATGAATTTTGCTTTCTGGGGACTAGAAAGAGCCTTGAGTAAAAACCTTGTCCCATTTCTGAAAGTGGAACCAGTTCTATGGCTTTCATAGCCAAGAGGGCTTCCACCTGGTTTAAGGCCTCTAACCACTGATGTTTTGGTAGATCTGGCCATCCGCTTGGTCTTGGTAGGGTATGAAAATGGAATTTGTAACCTCTTGAAACCACATCCAGAACCCACTTGTCTTGGGTTATATGAGTCCAATTTAGGTGAAAAAGAGAAAGTTTCCTCTGAGAGGGGCTTCCAGGCAAGAAGTTCCTGCAGCCCAACAGGGGGAGTCATTGAGCCTGTTTTCTATGAGCTTGTGACCTGTCCTCTCCTCCCCTAGGGGTGGAAGCAGTCCACTGTCTTGGTCTGTAAGAGGCTTGCGTTTGGGGCCTTCCTCGGGAGCGTCTGTATCTACCCCTCTGAGGCCTGTCTGAATTGGGAAAGGACCAATGTTTAGTAAGCCAATTCCTACTAAATCTGGGTGGCTGTACTTGTAAGAAATCCTTAACCGTTTGCATGGATTTTGCCTTGTCCTCCATCTTCTTTATCACCTCTTCAGCCTTTGATCCAAACAAAACATTATGTTGAACAGGAGCATCCAATAACTTAGCTTTTACTTGATCTGGCAAGTTTTGTTCCTTTAACCAAGCATGCCTTCTAATGACTGTGCCAGAGACAGCAGCTCTACAAGAAGCCTCCAAGGCATCAAAACCACAGTGTAAACCATGCTTCCCTACTTGTTCAGTGGCATGCATTAAGTCGTGTAATTCCTTATCATCTGCACAAGCAGAAATGGAAGTTGGCTTTTGTTTCAAAACAGACAAAAGAAATTGCTGGTATTTCAGCATATGAAACTGACAGTTTAAAGCCCTAATAGATAAAGTTGCAGAAGTGTACACTTTTTTGCCCCATCTTTCTAAAGATCTGGAATCCTTCTCAGTGGGAATGGGGTTTTTAGCAGTAGAGGCCTTAACCCCCTTAGGGCCCTGAGAAATGGTTTCAGGATCAGCAGTAGGATTCTTGTATAAAAACTGGTGGGAACCAGGAACCCTATAGTATCTGTCTGGCTTAACAGGAGCTGGAGGAAAAGAGTCAGGAGTTAAGTTAGCCTCCAAAAAAGCATCATCCACAATATCCAAAACAGGAGGGATAGCCAGGGGTCTATGTTGGGGAAAGAAGAAGAAAATCCCTAAGTCTCTTCTTAGATTCCGAGTACTCCTGTCCTTCCCAGTGAAAATGTTCCCTCATTTCATGTAAAGTTTCCCCAAAAGAAAAATCCTCAGGGGGAGAAGCTGAAGGAATGGATTCCTCAGTATCAGAATCCTCATAAGGAGGGAAAGAATAATCCTGGTCAGAAGAAGAAACTGAAGAAACAGAAGCCTGATCAGAGGAGTCACAATACAATTCCTGCCTTGGCCTTTTGTCTGGAGGGGGATGTGAACCCATACTCATAGTAAGCAAGTCCTCCGCCATCTTAAGTAACTGTTTCTGAGACTTGGGTCCCGGATCAGAAGAGGCCTGGGCTGTAGTCTTTGATTTGGAAGGAGTCTTTGCCTTTATCAGAAGCTGACATCGGACTGGAGCAAGAAAAAAGTTTCCCCAACGGGGTACTTAGCTTTGAGTAGGAGAAGAAAGTCTTCGGACTGAAGTAAGTTTAGAAAAAATTGTCAGGAGTCAGCCGACCGGCACTTGCGAACTGCTATCACCGCACGGCAAGACAGACTGGAGAACATGGCGTCGGCTGCTAGCTTTGTACTCCTGGTGCTTTGACGTCAGGGAGCATGGCTGAGCAGCCAACGCCGGACCCAAACTTTGGGATTCTGGCCGACTGAGGACTGCCTGCCGGCAGGGGAGAACCCTACAGTCATGACTGCAACAGTGAAACACGATGAACATCTCTGTAGTACCGGTCAGGTTTCCTGGGAGCTGGTGGCGAAGTATAAGGGGTAAGACTGGATTCCATGAAGACATCATCTACAATTTCCAGAACAGGAGGGACAGCTAGAGGCCTGTGCTGAGCCAAGTTTAAAAATTCCCAGTGTCTCTTTTTGGACTGTGAGTAGTCCTGGCACTCCCGGCAGAAATGCTATCCGAGGGTATGCAGGGTTTCACCGAAAGAAAAATCCTCTGGTGGGGGCGCAGAGGGAATGGAATCCTCTGCATCAGAATCCTCATAGGACGATAAAGGTATGTTCTGGTAATCAGAAGGGTCAGAGTCATCGGACTCATGATCTGAAGAATCAGAAGGAAAATTAGTTCTTGGTCTTTTAGAGGGGGAAGGCTGGCTTCCCCTATTTAAGGTAATAAGGTCTTCAGCCATTCTAAGCATTTGTTTCTGTGGCATGTGGTCCTGAGAATGTGCTTTGGTCGTCTGTTTCCTAGGCATAGTGCAAACTCTGGGCCTGAGAAATTCGGTATTTTTGGTTTGAAACGAAGTAGTCGGTTTAATATGAACATCAGAAGGCCTGAATACACCCTCAGAAGCCGGTGCCTGCACAGCGGCTCCGGACCTATCCAAGGTAGAGACTTCCACAGGTTCCACAGTCGAAGAAGCATCTCGTGGCATACCTGAATGGGTCTCAGTAGAGGCCTGCGAATCTGTAGAACAGGGTATCAGGGGCTGCGAAACTGCCTCACTGAGTACCAGCAGACTGGCGACTAGCTTAACGGAAGCGTCATCGGCAGTTTTGGACCTATGCAGTCTGTCTCGGTCTTTATCCTTATGTTTTGTCGGAAGATCGGTAGTTGGATGGCTTATCAAAGCCATTTCGTAATACAGAGAACAAGAGTGAAGGAATTTTGCGACAAAAATAGCCCAACTAATAGTTCAGGCGTCGAACAGGGCACAAAACCAACAGCGAGAAACGTCGTGGTCTGTGTCTAAACAGGTGACGCAGTAAGAGTGAAAATCTATGTGAGGTATTTGCTTTCCACAGACAAGACAATTATTATTTTTTTCTGACATCGGTTAGAGCAAGAAAAAAGGATCCACAACGGTGTACTTACATTTTAGAAGACTTCAGGTCTGAAACTCGAAAAACGAAAATTTCAGGAGGCAGCTGACCGGCACTTGTGTACTGCTTCTGCTTCGGGTGCCACTCGGCAAGAAAAGCCGATTTAATGGCGTCGGCTGCATGTTTTATACCCCTGACGACCTGACGTCATGGAAGAAGCAACAGCATCAGACGCAGAAATCCCAAGACTCTGGTATTCGGGCCGACTGACTGCTACCTGCAGGCAGATAACCCAAGTGTGATGACTGCAACAGCGAAACATGAAGAACATCAGCACCTCACTATACTTGTGTACTGTACTGCTAAACAGAACCAAGTCAAAGCAGCTATGGGCCCGTGTACTGGTCATACAGAAATATGAGGCTCTGTACTGTTAAAGAGAACAAAGTCAGAGCAGTCAATGACCTGTGTACTTGGCATACAGACTGCTAGGTTTCCCTACTCTTTGTCAAATGCGAAGAGAATAAGACTACAAATCATTTAATTCACTTCTGGACTTTGAACTACCAGAGTTCTATTACTTATTGGAAATCACTGCTGGTGCAGTTTCTACTTAATTGCCAGCAGTAATTTCTTTTTCGTAGGCTTATTTTCGTTTCTGTACAGTCTTATGACCATGGAGTTTGCATATTTAAGTAAGGGGGTAGGTGGGGTACAGGGGGGTTCAGACAAACTTATTTTTCCTAAAAAAAAAAAAATCCTTTTTTGTTGTAGATTCCAAAGTATTGACTGGTGTGCTGTCTCTGGCTGAAACTACATGGGAATTTTATCTGATTGAAACACGGGATAACTGCTTATGGGAATTGAGTGCGGCAGATCCCCGAGGATTTGCACTGCTGCTCAGCACTGACTGGGGTATAGTCACTGAATGAGGGTACTGAGCAAACAAAACTACAAAGATCTGTACCAGTTTTCAGAACTGAATGAGCCAGTCACTGGGTGTGAGTAGCAGGCACACAATGTTTATCCATCTCTGTAGTGACTTTCTCACCTCCGTCAAGACGAACCTTCACAACTGGATGAGCATCTGAAAATTCAGTCTTGGCCTGACTTGCTTTGCCATCCTAGAAGCAAGAGTTGCATCATGAAGTGCAAATGGTCTCATGGCTTGCTTACCTTGTAATTCCTATGATCTTATGATCCTTGAAACGTCCCCACTCTGGGCCAGCAATCAAGGAGCGTGAATCCTCACTACTGGCACTGGAGAGGGACTTTCACTTGGAACAAAAATGGATACACCCAGTCTTTCCAGATGCAGCTCTCTGCATCAAGCTCAATTTCCCTTAAGAACACACAGGGAACACACACAGCCCGGGGTCTGGGTTTTTCTCTCTCTCTCTCCTCAGGACCCAATAAGGCTCCCACTGGAACAGCTATAGGGTTAAAGTCCTTAGCTGAATGTCCCTGATTATTTCTGGATTTGTCCCTGACTCACTGAGAGCCAGGCTGGTGACTTTTGGAGAAAAGGTAGTGCATTATGTTCAATAAATGACAAGTTGTATACTTTTTTTCATTTCAGAAAGTTTGTGTTAATTCACATTCTCTTATTCTATCAATGTTCAAGCAATATTTTAAAGGTGTCCCTAATTCTTTATTTGTCTCTGATTTGTCCTTGATTGGTTTAGTTAACTAACTGATTTAGTTGGGAGAAATGTGGAGGGGTTGCAAAAATAGGTGTTGAAGAGCATTTTTTAATAGTTGCACTTGAATACTGTTACATAACTATTTGCTACTGACTATATTGTATTTTATTAATGGTTTCTGTTGACTTTGTTATATTTTACATTTGTGTCTTACTGGATTTTAAAAATGTACAGTATTCACTAGCTTAATACTTCTGGCCCAATTCAACCAGGTCCCAATGAAATGGTCCGTGAATGTAGTGTGAAAATAGAGTGTTCCACATTTTGACTGTTTGTCACACATTCCCGGGGTTAGTGTTCCACATTGGCCTCTTAAGAAGTTGAGACCTATGGTCAATGGTAACCATATAAAAACAAAGTGAGAAGTTTAAGCCAAAAGAATCAGATGGACCATGGGACCAGACCCTAAGATACCTAAAAATCAACACTACAATCTAAACCAACATAAGAAATAATAAAAGAAAACCTGAATAAAGTGGAGTGCAGAAAATACAGTTGTGTAAGGTGAACTTACCATAAGGGTAGAAGTCTGAATGGTCACTGCTGCAGTAGCCTTAGTTATATGGGTTATAACTTGCCAAAGATATAACAGCTGGCCAGCTTCCAAAGCTTCAGGGCACCTTTCACACACTCAAGCTGTTAGGCAGCTCAAGCTAAGCTGACTAAAAGAAAAGTTTGGGTGCAAAGCCCTTAAGCTTTACTGCCAGCAGAGAGAGGCCAATGCTAGGAACAAAAGTAAATAAATATCCACACCTGGTGTAAAAAAAAAAAAAAAAAAAATGGGGGGTGGAGGGATGGAATGGCTACTACAACAGTGATAACATCTATTGTTACGGTAAGTTCAACTTACACAACTAAACTGTGTTCATCATATTGATCACAGATATCGGTAGACTGCCTTAGCTAACTACATTTGGGAAGTGGAGGAAGAGGAGTCCTGCAGCCCTTGGAGGATTGTCCTATGAATGCTTGATCTGGACTTGGAAAAGGAATCAAGCTTACAATGCTTTGTAAAAGTATGCACAAACGACCAAGTAGCAGCTTCTAGAAAACGTCTAGAATCCAACTCTTTCCAAAAAGCTATAGGTTAAACCAAGCCTGGTGCAGTGTACCTGGACCCTGCCTGGACCAGTTTTGTTATGGTGAGTATGCCAAAAGGTAACAGCCTTAGACAACCATTTGGAAATAGTCTGTTTTGATACAGGCAGTATGAAGTATCCTTCCTTTCTCCCTCATTTTTATGTTCAGGAAAGAAAAGAGGGAGGTGGATAGTTTGGTTTAAAGTAAATTTAGATACCACTTTAGGCATACAAGGACTAGTTCTCCAAAAAAAAAAAAAAAAAAAAAAAAAACTGTCCCTATGGACAATGAGATAGGATTGACTCCATAAGAGCTTGCAACTCAGATACCCTTCTTGCAGAGGTCAAAGTAATCAGTAAAACTGTTTTCTGTGTTAAGAACCCCATGTCAGACAGATTAGCTGGTTCAAATGGAGCAAGTGTTAGCTTCTCTAACACAAAATTAAGACCTCAAGGAAGGGCCACTGGATTCTTGGAGGCCTCTTATACAAAACCCCTTTCAAGAGCATTTCAACATGAAAATGCATTAAAAGAGGAGGATCCACTGATAAACATGCTGAGATGGCCAACACATGAACCTTGACAGTGGAATAAGAAAAGCTATAGGATAGTAACTTGCACAAATTTTGTAAAGCCAGAGAACTAGCTCCGAGTGGGTGCTGGTTGTGATGTTGTTGGCACCAACTAGAAAATATTTTCCATTTGCTAATATATGATTTTCTAATAGCAGGACTTCTTGCCTCCATTAGTAACTGCTGCACATCCTCAGTAAATAGGTATCTGAAAGGAATTAAGACCCTATCATCAAAGCAGTCAATTGAAGATGATGGATGTCATGGGTTTATCAAACACCCCTGTATTTTTGTGAGTAAATCCAGCCTGTGAGGAAGCTTGTGGCAACTGCCCCTAGCCATTTCCAAATGAAGGGAGAATCAAGGTTGCCTGGGCCAGAAGGGAGTCACCACAACGCTGAATCTTCAGAAGTACCCTGCATATTAGAGGAAAGGGCAGAAAAAACATACAAGAACATTCCTATCAAGGAAAAGAAAAGGCATCTGTATTCCAGGCCTTCTTGCATACAGCCCTGAACAGAAGCTTGACAGTTAATTGTTCAGACAGGAGGCAAAAAAGTTTCTCTAAGGAATTCCACACAGATGGATTAATTGAAAGACCTCCCCCAATCTAGTCCCCATTTGCGAGGGTCTGCCCTGGTTCTGCTCAGCTTTTAGCCACACAATTTTGCACTGATGGAATGCAGGATATCTGTAGAGTGAGACTGTGCTACGAAGCTATATCCCAAGCTGAAATGGCTAATGTACAAAGGGGGTGTATGGCCTGGTTTCCCTTGCTTGTTGATGTATCACATGACTATGATATTGTCTGTAACCACTTGAAGAGGTCACAGGGACCAAAAATGGTTCAGAATTGAGTGCTATAAGGGAAAGCATCTTCTTGATATTTATGTATTTTCATTTGTCCTTGGTGTCCCATACCCCCTGCACTTTTATCCCTCTTGAAACTGCTCCCAAAGCAAAAATTGAAGCATCTGTGGTGACTGACTACTTTGGAGCAGGGAGGGAGATAGGGAGACCTGGATTTAAGAATATCTGTTGTCTCCATCAAAAGATTTATCTTCTGACAAAGCCCAGCACTGGGATTTGGAAAGATAAAGGGTGTTGATGCTTAGAGCAAACAGATTTCAAATGCCACTGTACCTTTCCGTGTGGAATCCTGCCAGGGGTAATGAGAATCCGATGCCATGAGATCCAAAATCTTGAGGTATTCCCTTGCAGTGACTGAAATGTGAGTGGAAAACCGTAGAAAAAGATCTAAATAAAGATGCTCTTTTTTCCTGTGGAAAAAAATGTTTGAACCGAGGTATATAGTTGACATCCCAGGAACACAATCCTGTGGGCAGAAGTCAAGAAAGACTTGAATGTTCTCTTGCAATCCCAGCTTGTGTAAGAGATCTCTCACCCAAGAGAGAGATTCCTGACACTTGGGAATAGACTCTGCAAAGATAAGCAAATTGTCTAAATATGGAAAAAAAAAAGTGGACATCCTGTAGCCTGCACAGAACTAGAACTGGAGCGAGACACTTTGTTGATAGGAGATTACTAGGCTAATGGCTTAAGAGTCCTTAAAAACCTAGTTGATTTCACCCAATATATGACCCTTAGGGGCAAGAGGATGGCATAGATTTATGCCTATGCCTTCAGTATCTTACAGATTGCCCCTGCCTATAAGGAACAACAGGCAGTATCCCTGGTCTGAATTTGAGATTCCTCATCCACTGATTGAAACTGCACTTGAATAGGGCCAAGGAAGGGCTCTACTTAATGTGAACAGGAAGCATGTTACAAAGAAGGGGCAATCTCTGAAATGCATATCCACCTCCCCAGTATGTTTTGTTTGAGTCGCGGACTAAGTTGAGATCAGATTAGGTGACTCTCGTGCTGTTTGACTTGTGGATGTGCAGCAGCTCCCCCATGTCTGGATTTGTGAGTGTCTTGTAGGTCAGGCATAGGTTAGCCCTTAATAGTCGATAGGGCTTTTAGTCTATCCGCATAGGACATGTTGTTTACATCCTATATTTTCTGTGTGAGGAGTCTCTGAGGTCTGTCCAGCTACTGTGAGTGCCTAGTCAAGCACATGCCAAATGATGCACAGTACTTGATTGCTGGTCTAATAAGGGCCAAGTATAGTGGGACTATAATTTCCTTGGATCTGGATCTTCCTCACCACTGTGGACACATGGCAGTGAAAGTTCATGTTACTATCGATTTGTGTACATAGATCTCTCACCTCTGAGTCTACTATTAGGGGCATGCTACTGATGCTGCACTTTTGCAAGTGTATTTGACTTCCAAAGGATACAAGAACGCATTTTTTCGCATTTAGTTTTAGGCCATATTTCTGGTACCAGTCATTTGTTTGATGTAGACCCTCCTAAAGGGTATCTATATCATTAGGGGTTTAATGATTACCCCCAGCTTGCAGTCTTCAGCAAATTTTTCCATCCAAAGGCCTTCCACATTAGCACTGACTTCAGAGAAGTATATTCCAAACAGGAGTGATCCCAGCACTGAGCCCTGTTGCACACCACTAGTAACTGGCCTCTTGCTGGATCTGCATTTACCCACCACACGTCTTGTCCATGATCAAAAAGGCTAACCATCTGATGATGTATAGATTTATGCACAGTTTTGTGAATTTATTTATAATACCTGAGTCGGGAACTGTGTCAAATGCCTTGACCAGGTTGAGGTAGGGAGTATGGACTTGTTTTAGCCTAATCTATGGCCTTAGTGACTTTCTCAAAGAAATCCACCAGATTCAGTAGGCATGACCTGCGTTTGACAAAGCCAGTTTGGGTGGGGTCCAGTGTTTGGAGGTTTCCTATGTCATTATTTATCAGGTCAATGATTATTCTTTCCATGGCCTTACACAAGACGCGTTAAACTTATGGGTCTGTAATTTCCTGGGTCAGTAGATGGTCCCCTTTATGCAAAGGGATGACTGTTGCTGTCCTTCACTCTACTGGAACAAAGCCAGTACAGAGACCGTGGTTAAATAGAGATCCTAATGGGTCTGCTACATCTTAATTTAAGCTGTTTAACAGAAAACCTGGTTTATCATCAGGCCCCATTGAAGCTGTGTTTTTAGCTTTAGAAAGCACAGTGTCAGCGTGTTCTTTGGTGATAACTGGTGACGAGTGGTGAATAGTATTTCTTGGGGGAGATCTGGAAGTGATGGTGGGTGAAATCTCAGCTGAATTTGTCAGCCAGAATTTCTATATATTTTGGCTGAGTATAGGTGATGCCACCTACAAATAATTCCGCACACTGCTGGGTGTTGCCCTTAAGATTGTGGACATAACTAAAATATGCATTATGGTTATCCTTAGCTTGGGAGGCTATTTTTACTTCAAAGTCTGCTTTCAGGGACTTGACTAGTTCCCCGATTCACTTGTTTAGACTAATGAGGGACTTTTTGATCTACTGTGCACATTCCCTCAATAATTTTCTCTCTTTTGTTGTACAACCTATTAATACCAGGGGTTCACCAAAGTGATTTGTTTTTGCAGTATGACATGGATTTATTCTGGACTGGTACTGCCATTTTTATGCAGTTGTTTATATGACTGAGCAGGGTTTTTCTGTGTGCCTCCGCATAAGTTTGTGTTTTCTAAATTTGGAGGAGCCTGGACACAAGCTATGCTGTCCCTTAATATGAGGTAACTTACCCTAGAGGAGTTGTTAAAGTTTGTGGGGTTAGGTGAGGGGACTAGTTTTACTTTTATTTCAAGGGAGACTGCTATGTGTTCTGATTTTAACAGTGAGGACATCACACAGGGGGGTCCTCACATATCTGTGAATACCAGATATAGGGTATTTGTTCCCCTAGTGGGAGTGTACTTTGTAAATTCAAACGCCCCAAAGAAGCTAAAGTCAAGAAATCTTTGGGCCTGCATGTTAATGGTCGCTTATGCCTTCCAAATAATGGAGAGGTAGTTAAAATCACCCATGAGTAAGGTACTGGGTTGGATGGTGAGTGATTCTAGTAACTTCAGGTATAATATATGGGTTTTCAGGTTCATGGTGGGGGATCTGTAGCTAGCAAGAATACGGTAATGGATTTTTTCCATGTTAGCTGGACATGGAGTAGCTCAAGCATGTCACTGTTTGACCAGCCTTGAGGTCTGCTTATCTTTTATGTAGATAGATACACCTCGGACTTTTGCTCTTTCATGTTCAGTGGATGGCCAGAACATATGAAAGGTGTTATAGCCATGCACTGCTGGAGTGCTTTCTGTGGCTTTGAACAATGTCCCAGTAACTGCACAAATGTCAGCATTCTCCAGGTTGAGGAGAACATCCAGGGAGTGCAGTTCTTGAGACTCCTAGGACTGAGCAGTAACACCTTTAGCTTGTCCTTTGTAGCTTTTTCTATGTTTGAAGGTTTGTCTGTTTGGCAATGCCTAAAGAAGGCACTGAGGGTGTGGATAATGTTTTGGCCAATATTTGAAAGCCCAGGCACGACAGGTGAAGGCTATCCCCTGCAAAGCAGTGTGGCCTGTTAACCATGTCCTCCCAAGGCTGACAAGTACTGGACCACTTTGGAATGACACCAGTAGCTAAGCCAACTGCTAAAGTTGATCATTTTCTTCTGGTATTGTGGCATCATCCTTGGAGATGGCAGAATGTTGCTCAATGGTAGGCTCATACCTGCCTGTGACACATATTTGAGAGGCCCATTGTCTCTTTCTTCATATAGTCCAATAAGGTATGGTCTCAGGTCATTCATGCCCACATGGACTATGACTAAGTCATACTTAGGGGTAAGTGACCCAAGTGCTTGTGTGATCTGGTGGATCATGGCCCCTGACGGGCAACTAACTACAACCATCTTCTTATCCAGCCTAGTAAGAGGGACACCACTGTGTCTCACAATGGAGTCTCCTACGACCCAAATATTGGGTTGTCCAGTGCTTTGCCTCATAGGCTTGGTAGTTGAGACACAGTGAGATGTGGCGCTATGTGTTGTAATGGGAACTGTCTTGTTTGTGTGCATGGAGAGTTTCTGAGGACTGTGCCTGAGAGGGCATTGCAGATTGAGTAGCTACATGTGAGCACCACTGCATATGTGGGCCTGTGTGTGTGGTCCTTTGTGGGTGCAGACAGTGATGTGTGTGAGTCGCAGACAACCTGTTTGCTGCTTATTGTGTCTGTATGTGAGAGTCTAACCCTCAGTCTCAATGGGTAACTACACCTCTCACATACTGTACTTGTCTGTGAAGTAAGTGGTCGTCAGTGTAGATAATTGTTACACTGCATCAGAATGCCCCATGCCCACCAAGTTGGATGCAGAGATAGCAGGTCCTAATGTTTACTTGCAAGGGACAGGAGTGGAGGGTGTTTGTAATGGTACAAGGAAAGGGTGCTTATTTGGTGTAATCTATAGCTAACCTAACCAGTGATGCTGCCCAGCACCCAAATCAGATGCTCGCTGAGCAGCAATAATCCTGAGTGATATAATAACGTAAGGTAGACCTAAATATCTAAATAACTAAATGCATAAGTGCTGCTCACACCCCACAGAGGGACACAAGGTCTCTTGAATAGTCATTTAGACTTGCTGGACTGTCCTTGGTTTTGGGAGTTTCTAGACTTGTTTTTGGACCCTCCTTGCCATTTTTTGTAAACATCTGTTTAACCTGAATTTTGTTAAGATAGTCTGTTCTGTTTTTTTTCCCCCAAAACTGGATGTTGTTGTTTATCTTTCGGCTTTTCCAGGTTAGGGGTCGCCACAGCGGAACTCCGGTCCACTAAAGATTGGCAGTAGATTTTCATGAACGCAGAGGTGCCAGCTCGACGTACAACCTTCAACGAAGGCACACCCTTACGCAGGTCTTCCGAACGCCTCCCAACCGTGGGGAGGACATGCAGACTCCACACAGAAGGCACCCTCCGCACTCCAGCCGAGAATCAAACAAGAGAACCTCTTGCTGTGAGGTAACAACGCTACCGCTGCATGATGAGACAAAATCCACTGAACAATTTGGAAAAGGAAATCTTAAGAGATTCCCTGGATCAACTTTCCCCTTTCAGCATACTTTTTGATCACTTCTGTAGCAGAGAAGCCAAACACAATCTCTATCCAAGGGAGAATTTAACATTTCATTTTTAACATACTCTGGGAGGTTCTGAGAAAGCAGCAACACAAACCTCAACACATTACCAGAATAACCCTGGAAGAAGTACAAGTGTCACAGACACAATGCAAACAATAAGTAGTGACCTTTGCAATGAATGACAACAAGGTTTTCCTTAAAGCAGATTTTTCCTCAAGAAACTGCAGATAAAACATTCCTCATACTTTCACAATATGTCAGAACAAACTCACATATGAGCTTCACAATTCAAAATTCTGAAAATTAAAGTTGTAGAAGTATACACTTTTTTCCCATACATATAGAAAATGTTCCCATCCTTATCAGAGAGAAGGACTGCAATTAACTAAATGCTTAGTAGCAGTGGGATCAGCTACAGCTATAGCTGCTGGGTCAGGGTTTGGGAATAGTGTATAGAAGTTTAAAAATCTGAGGAACTTTATACATCCTATCTGTCTTTTTCAGGGGCAGGTGGCTGACTATCAGGAAAATTGCAGGCAGTAAAACACATCCTCCAAAGCAAACAGAACAAATGGAATGGGTGGAGGTTCTGGAAAATCCTTCTGAAACAACTCATAGTAGTTTCTGAGGAACTGAGAAATCTCAGTGTTCTTCCACTGAAACACTGGCACATTCTAGCATTAGTCTCAAAGAAAGACAACCCCCCCCCCCCCCACATGGAAAACCAGAAACTGAGCACTCCTCAGAGTCTGAATCAGAAATCGGATTTATACATATATATAAAAAAAACTATTTGCCCCTCATCTTCCTATTCAGATTCAGAATCTTGAATTTCTTCAGGAAAATAATTTCTCTTTCTTCTACCTGAAACTAGTTTACAAGAAAGATTAATAGCCTAAATTAAAGCCTGAGCCTGACCTAATAAACTACTCCTATCCAAAGGAATTTGTGAAGTACATACAGGGCTGGTTTTCTGTTCCTTTTTCAGATATATATATATATATATATATATATATATATATATATATAAACAGGACCAGTCATGTTACTAATGACAGCAGCTGCTTCCTCATGGATGGGCACACAATTCTGACAACAGGGAAGCCTTCTCTTTTCCCTCTCCCAAGAATGACAAGAGTGGCTCTCCATTGCCGACTGAGGGTATTCCAACAGCTACAGAGGATGTGGCTATTCGGCAGCCATAGTAGCTGTAGGTGCTGCACCAGAGGATTCCAAGATAAAAGATGAGTGATCTGAGATTCAACAAATGGCCAAACAAGTCACCCACCTGTGGCTGAGGCAAATTGCTAGGCTTCCCTGGTGGTAAAGGCAGTTTCCTTAACTTTTTTCTTTTTGTGGCTGGAAGGAGGACTGATCCTCGGGACCGGCAGAGTGTCACATGGTCAAGCTGAAAATGGTTAGTCTTTCCTGGGGAAGACAAGCAGCAAATACCAGTAAACACAACCAGTCCACAAAAAGAGTATTGTATAACATTTTATAACACTGCAAGCCCCACAAAAGAAAAATACACAATTTTTCCACAAAATGTCTTCAGTTACTTTACACTACTTTTAAACTAACAGGAAAAATAACTGCTCAGTTTAAAAGTACGTTACAGTCTCGAGAAGGTCCATAAAAACATAACATTCAGCCTTAAAATAACTTTCATGAAGGGGAAAGTAATAAAACATCAACAAAATTAATAAAATGGAAGTTTTTCCCCAAAGGAAACTTATCTGCCCAGCAAAGAAAAGCACAAGCTAATCATCCGTCCTTGAAAACTTCAGAGGAGCATACTCTTTGGCAGCAGTAAAGCTCTGAAGGTCTTTGCGCACCCAAAATTGTCTTTTACTTTTGGTCAGCTCAGCTCAAACTGCCGGATAGTTTGGGCATGTGGAAGGTGTCCTGAAGCTTTGAAAGTTGGCTGGCTGTTGTATCCTTGGCAGGATATAATCCATATAACTAAAGCTACTGCAGCAGTGATCAATACGATGAACATCTTGGTAAATAAACTGAAGTCCATCTCCAGACAAAAACAAGGTGTAACAACAATTTTCAATAAAAGCCATATAGCATCAAGGTGACAAGACCCTTACAATAGGAATTTAAGAACCAAAGAGAAAAAAAGACAAAACAATCTGAGAGCCAAAGTGAAAAAGTGTGTGTGTGTGTGTGTGTGTGTGTGTGTGTGTGTGTGTGTGTGAGAGAGACATACTCTCGATTATTTTAGTGAGGAAATGCTGCAGTCTTTCAAGCTGCATCATATGTTTAGACAGGTATATACTAAAGAAGCCTTTACAATCTATAAAGGGCCTGATCTAAAAGAAGGGAGGGATGATCCTTGGCACCCAAGCATCTGTGGTTATCTTCTGCTAGGCTACTGGGTGCAAGGATAGTTTTCCCCACGACTGCCTCCAGAGGCAAGCAATCAGGCCTCCCTTCAGGAGTGCTGGTAGGGTTTCCATGAAAAGGAATCTCTGGAACCCTGATTATGTGGTCCACCTCTGCCTCATGGTCAGCATCTTTCATTATAGCTGATCTAGTCGTCCCTTCGGCTGCATGTGCAATAAGCCTCATGGACGAGTTAGAGATAGACTCCAGGGTGGCAAACTGGGAGGCTACTTTATCCTGAACCTCATCAGACACAACTCCCGCAAGGGTACCCAAGAACTCCTTGATCAGATCCCTCTGAAGTCTAGTGAAGTGTGCCAAAAGTTCAACGACCGTAAGGCAAGAGTCGAAGTATAGACCTGCCTTCCAAAATCTGTCCAGCGTCCTAGACTCTCAGTTAGGGGGAAGAATAGTGGAACTCTCTTCCACCAGTTCCTTTTTGGTGTCTGCTGCAACCACCATGGCATCTGCTATTAAGCCTTTGGCCCAATGCAGATGGTCTTTTGGAGCTGAAAGTATCTTATCTGGTCTCCTGGGGATTGGTTCTATGGAATCAGGTGGCTTCCGTTCTTGCTGAGCAATCAGACTGATAAGATCATCAGCTGGCGTGGTCACCCAAGAGGTAGATGGGTGAGCACCCAACGCTTGCAGATACACAGACTCCTTTGAGGGTGGGTCTTGCGGCTTCCAGCCACCCCTCTGCTTTAAAATTTTGAAGTGGTCTCCAAAGGAGCCGTCTTCTGGGGGTGACATTGGGGAATCCTCTAGTCATAGAAATTCATGCCTTCAGTGAGAGATTCCTCCAGGGAATCAAGGTGTTTCCTCAAACAACCTCTTCAGAGGCACATCCTCAGTAGGAGCTTCTGTGGAGAAAAAGAGATAGGGCCCTGTACAGGGGTGTCTTTCAGTGTCAGTGTCAGTGTCTGTGGTCACTGTCCGAGTGTGGAAGTTGGTGGAGGTTCTGGACCAGAGGGGATCCCGGGGAAAAGCTCTGATGGAGGAGAAACCAGCTGGGAGTCCGCAGAGGCCAAGGCCCTCTCCGTAACTTGAAAGGCAGATCTCCCCAAGGAAGGACAACCTTGGAACCATGGTCCCACCCCATTCTGAGGCCGCCATCAGGATGGAGCCAAGGAACAGCTCACACATGGTGTCATGGAGCTACAACACTGGGAGTCCACTGTTTTTGAAGCAATCAAGGAACTCAGGACGGAGGCTGAAGCCGAAGACATGAGAAACTGAAATGTCAGCACCAGGAGAGCTGGAATTGGGGAAGTCAAAGTAGAGGTCTCTACAGCCACAGAGGTTAGAGGAGGAATTTGAGGTCAAGTCCTCAGAGAAAGAAGCTTATCTCCAGTAGGGAGTGAATTCTGGGAAGAAGTGGAGAGACCCCTCACCATGAGGAGCTGATCCACCAACCTCAACTTCAACTTCCATCAGAATCCTGGAGTACTGTACTAATAAGGCTGAAGGAGATTCTGGCCTCTCCAAGAAGGGACTAGGTAGTTGCCCTATGAAAGGGTCTACTGAAGGAGAGTACCTTGTTCTGGGAACCAAAAAGGACCGTTGTTCCCGGAAGGAAACCAGTACTGTAAACACTGTCAACAACATAAACAGCACCAAAGAAAGGGAGGCACTTTCGAAGGTCAGCACTGAAGTGGCCATCGCTGAAAGTAGAGGTGCTGATGTAGTTATCAGCACCGTAAACTGCACCAAAGAAAAGGAGGCACTTTCGTGGGTTAGCACTGAAGTGGCCAGTGCTGAAGATAGAGGTACTGATGTAGTTATCACTACTGGAGCCAACAGAATCGGTTCCGTAGATTTACCTACAGTTCCATATATTTATTTACATCTACCTTCAGTTCCACCGAAGCTGTGGGAACCGAAGGTTTTGATGTTTTATGAACCGGAGCCAAAGGAGATGTTGGCACCAAGTGACTTATGTTTTTTGAGGAAGATAAAGACCTTTCAGATTTAGCACCTGCTGGCTGAGTAGACAAGGCCTCTTCAAAGGAAGTTTTCAATAAACCTTTTAAAATTAACTTGCTCTTTCTCTCAACTAGGGTGCAGTTACTAAAGGCTTCAGAAATGTCACACTGCTGATCTAAGTGCACTGGGCTCAAGCAATACACACAGGATATATGACCATTGGAGTTTAGCATTTGTCTGCCACAACCAGTACAGGATTTGAAACCAGTAGTTCCCCCCTGACTTTTTCTACCATAATGAAATACAAGGATCAATGGCAGATACACTTGCGTCCAAAAACACACAGACACACAAACATGACACACCCAAAAAGGAGGAAAGGGAAGAAGAAGAAAGGCTACCAATGATGGTACACCCAGAACTATAAAATGGCAAGGGAAAGGGATAGCAATACCAACAATGGTAGGACAGACACCAACTGTACGCAAGAACATTCACTCCAAATAAAAGGTAAGATTAAGTGGAGAGAGACAGAGGGTACTATAAGGGCATACAAGTAAACTAATAGGGTAGGAGAATCAAATTCAGAAAGGGAAATTGAATAAATCAATTTTTACTTAGCTCAAGGAGAGTTTGGCTGACGTGCGTTTATGGGAAGAGCAAATGAGATTTCAGGTAACAGAGAGGCATTCTGGGTAGGAACTTGGCTCAGGAGATTTTTGGCTCATGCAGGCTATTGTAACAGCAGAGCCGGTTCTGAGACTTGGAACCGAATTCCATCAGTCAAGGATAAATGAAGATTGGGGAACAACTTCCAATCTGTTGTCAAATGAAACTTGTCTGCCCAGCAAAGAAAAGCACAAGCTAAACATCGACCCATGAAAGCCTCGAGGAGTGTACTCTTTGGCAGCAGTGAAGCTCTGAAGGGCTTTGTGCTCAAAACTGTCTTTTACTTTTAGTCACCTCAGCTCAAGCTATCTGATAGTTTGGGCATGTGGAAGGTGCCCTGAAGCTTTGGAAGCTGGCCTGCTGTTGTACCCTTGGCAGGGTATAATCCATATAGCTAAAGCTACTACAGCAGTGATCAATATGATGAACATCTAGTAAATACGTTGAAGTCTGTCTCCATACAAAAACTAGGTGTAACAAAAATTTTAAATAAAAGCCATATAGCACCAAGGTGACAAGACCCTTACAAAAGGAGTTTATGAACCAGAGTGATAAACCAAAGAGAGGAAAAAGACAAACATCTGAGAGCCAAAGTGGTGTGTGTGTGTGTGTGTGTGTGTGTGTGTGTGTCTCAGACATGCCCTTGATTCTTTTAAGTGAGAAAAACACTGCAGTCTCATCCTGCATCATATGTTTAGACAGATTATATACTAAAATAGCCTTTATAATCTATAAAGGGCCTAATCTGAAACAGAAGAGAGGGATGGTACCCTTCCTTACATTTGGATGCACTACCACTGATGATTAGTCTGACAAAGCAAAAAGATCTAACAGCAGTGGATACACAATGATCAAAGGATAATTTATTGTCAAAGGTGCCCAGGTCCTTTCTGATGGAGTCAAATTTCAAAGTAGCGTCACCTATGTGGTATGTGCTGCCCAGGCACAACTTACTACTGCACGTTAGTCCCTAATGAAGAATCTGGAAGTCAGATGGGGAGTAAATAACAGTTCTAAGTTTGGTCAGCCATAGGCCCAGGATGTTGGCTTTGAAATCAGCAAAGTAAATACCAAAGAGAAGTGGTCTTAAGACAAATCCCTAAGGGACACTCCTGGCAACATTTTTTTTTTTTTTGAAGACAGCATGCCTCACACACAATACTCTAGGTTCTGTTATTTAGATAGTTTACTGTCCAGCAGGTAACACAAGGGTTTACATTTAGTTTGATTAGCTTGTCAGTAATCCCAGAATGTGGGATGATATCAAAGGCCTTGTCCAGGTAAGCAGTGTCAACCAATTTGGCACTATGTAATGCATCAATGACATATTCGAAGAAGCCCACCAGGTTAAGGGGCAGCATCTATCTTTAACAAACCTAAATTAGCTTCAGTTCAGGACTTGGAGTCTGCCTACATCTTTGTTAAGTTTCATAATGATGCATTAAATTGCTTTGCTGAAAGACACTAGTAAGCCTGATATGCCTATAATTTCCTGGATCAGTACTGTATTCCCCCTTGTGCAGTGGGGGATGACAGTCCTCTGCCACAAGTACATTGTAGGAACTGAGGTTGAACAGGCTTAGAAGAGCCTAACAAAAAATTTCTGGCATTGACAAGAAGGCAGGCTGCACACTGCCAAGACCCATGGAGCAAGCGTCTTTGACCTTGGAGGGAGTATTCAGGAGTTCAAAGGGGGTAGTGCTGGCGTGCTAATGCAATGGGGAAAGCTGAAGGAGATGGGAGTAAAGTAAAATGCTTTGTTAGCAGAGGTAGCAATTCTCAATTTGTTCTTACTGTTGAAGGATTTGATTTTGATTCAGAGTTCTTTGTTGATCTTTTTGAGTTCATCTCTACATGATGGGGTATTAAGTTTGCTTTTATGGGCTATGATTTTCTTTCTCTAACTGTACAGTTTAATATTAAGGTTCCATCACAAGTATTACCAAATTTGTATTCATGTCTTATGGGGATAGATGCCTCAATTCATGCTTTAAGGTGGGAGATGAAATTATCCACAAATGTGCTAGTTATGTGAAATGGCATCACTGAAGTTTCATCATGTTACCAGCTGATTTAGGTTTGTCTTAGAGTGTGGTCTCTAAATACTGAAGGATTTTGCAGTAAATTAGGTTTTACTTTCATGGTGAGTGTTGCTAAATAGTGGTCATAACTGGACCAGTGACGCAGTAACTTGAAGTTTTTTTTTTTTAAACGTGGAACAAATCTGTCTTTATTGGACTTCTTCATAAAAGTAAACCATACCTTCATCAATTTTAATTTATGCTATCACATATATAACACCCACCAATTAAAACACTTTGACATCATAATTGGTTCCTCTTGTAGGAATTCAGCTTTAAAGTACATATAATACGAGACTTTTTTTTGTCTAAAACACCGCTGTAAATATTCCCACCCAATGATCAATTTCACCACTGTTTAAAACAAAAAAAGTACATTTTTATAATTTTTACACTGCATGCTGTGCCTATATAGTGCGCTACCTACATACTTTTTTTTCTTTATAATCACAGCAATGTTCATAAAGTCTGACTCAATCTATGCAGCAATTTCCTTACATAGAATAGCATCCCATATTATGCATGATACTAAATATATAATGGCACTGGATCAATTTGTATAATGTTTTAGCTTCAATGGTCCTATTAAAACCTTCAACTGTCACCCAAGTACTATCCCAAATATATATATGTTGCTGACAGAATCCATATTTAAATGTTCTTAGGCTTTTTTGTCTCTAACTTGATAATTTTCCCATTTTCCACTAGACTTTTAAGGCAATTATATCTATTTACAAAACAGACTTCTCCTACTACAGAAAATAAATCTCAATGCCTGGTAATTTTTTCAAATTATCAACAATAATCCTTTTTATTTCATTACTACCTTCACTATATTACAATGAAAAAAAAACATGGTCAAATTATCAGAATTAACCTCTGTGTAGGCGTGGCCAAGATGAGCTCTAAGTAGCAGCAGTCTTTCTCAGCTCTGTCTTTGAAAATTTTTATGACTGGATTTTTAATTAATAGTATCCTAAGAGCAGTTTTTTTCTATACCAATAGAAGCTATCACATTTATACTAGGATAGTACATAAAAATTTTATAAATTTCTGATTATTTTCCTGTCAAAATTACACTGGGAAAATCTTATCATTGGATTACAAAATGAGCTTCTCTAAAGCAAATCTTCAGGAAACATCTCTCAAAAAGGAAATGCAATCTCTGTTATCTAATATTCAAGACTTGTCACTAAAGACAGACAAAACTAATTCAAAGATTGACAACTTCAAGGAGAAATGCTCCAACAAATGGAAATAATACATGAAGATCTTCAGCAACAAAAAACACAAATTTCTGGAATTGAACAATCACTTAATGACATGGACAACAGACTATAAGAAGATGAATACAACACAGAATTTTTACTTAAAATACTTTACTTCAAACTAACGTGGATGACTTAGAAAACAGGTCACACAGAAACAACATCAGAATCTTCGGTTTACCAAGTAACACTGAAGGTAACAACTTAGTAAATTTTTTGACCACTTCACTGCATGATAGATCTTCCTGAAGCCCTTTCTTATGGCATAGAAAGGGTTCACATATCTTTAGTTTCATCTAAAACCAGTAAAAACAGCTCAACAAAATCTGATTGTGACATTTCTCTCTTCACATGACAAGGAAATGATTCTCAAGACAGCTTGGGTTAAATCTTCCATAAATATAAAAGACAGTGTTATACGTTTTGACAATAACTACTCTCCAATTGTTATAGCCAAAGGGAAGCTCTTTTTGCCTTTAATTAAAGAACTTAAAAAAAGTCAAATCAAAACCCATTTGTTGTTCCCACCTAGATTGAAGATCTTTTTACAAGATGGTCTAAAAACATTTGATGACTTATATACAACCCTATCTTTTATCAGATCTAATAAAATTCTTGACAAAATCAAGGAAATGGAATGGGCTAATGCAAGTTTGAAAAGACTTGCTGACAATGGATCATGGAAAACTTCAAAAAAAAAAATAAATAAAAAAACCTTAAAAAATGAAATCTACATGCATTTTTTGTTGTACCTTGTACTTGAAATGCCTACTGATTTTGGTAAGATTATAGAGTTTATTCTTTTAAGTATGGCTATATCCAAAGAATTAATACCCAGGTGAGCAATTTAATTTATACTTATTTGGTCATATAATAATCTCTGCACTAAGGAAAACAAAGGTTTTATGCAGAGAAAATGTTGGAGCAATGTTTGGTTTAGTTCTCTTATCATTCTGACCATTTATTCTCTAACTGTAGTATTTTTTTTTTACCTAAATGGTTAGTTTATACATACAGGTACCAGGAATTGCTGTGGGGCTTGCAAGTATATACGGCCAGTCTTTGTTAGTCCTATTATCACATTTTGGAACCACTGGCATGCTTTATAGTGCTGTGAATTTGAGCTGCTTACTGTAAATTTGGTATGCTGATGTAGCTATATCTGGAGACTTAATACTCAGATAAGCGATGTAAATATGTATATATCTGTTCGGTCAAATAATAATCTGTGCACTGAAAAAAATGAAGGTTTTATGCACAGGAAATGGAGTAGTATTCCGTTTGATATTCTAGTTATTCCGATCACTTCTGCTTCTCTTTTAGCTATTTTTGGCTCCGGATGGTTAATTTATATGTGCTGGTGACTAGAGGTGCTGTGGGGCTTGTACACATATGCGGCCAGTCAATATTAATCTTACTTTTGTGATGTGAAGCCGTTACACACACAGCTTTCAAATGTCTGCATGAGCTTCTACAAAGAAGAAGCCACATAATTCACTCACAATTTCCTGCTAATTTGCAGTATCCCTTTCTTCTCTTCACTTTGAACTTGAGAGAAGCCATCTTGAGCCATTGGGACGCAGGACGTCTTCTTGAAAGATCGTCATTGTGTGCACTGACTCTGAGTGAACTTTAACCCTGCTCTGAGGTCCTTCCGGTAGAAAAGAATGCTGAGACATTACTGCAACAAATGAACGGACATAAAGCCTCCAAAATGCACCAAATAGTCTCTAAAGCACACTATTCTAATTAATATACATTGCTTACTTCTATTTTTTAAAGAAATAAACGGGAAAATGTGAATGTTCTCAACAAAAAAAGAAATACGTTACATTTATAGAGTTCATAATTAAGAATCTCAAGACATGGCTTAATATATTTAATGATATGACAAGACAATTTTAATTACACAGTGTAGCAATATCAAAAGGGATAATTTTTGAACATTTGAGGTTACATTACCCAACCATATGAACATCTAACAGACAAATGTAGCAAAATATTAGTATAGTAGAGTCAATTATTTCTTCATGCACTGTGCTGTGGATTATTTTATCCCTCCACCTAAATGTTCAGCACAGTGGTTACAGCTGCAACTGATTCACATGATAGGAAGTACAATGTGATGGTCAGAAATTTCTAATAACTAGGAAATGAGTGCCTGAATTGATGTAAAATACATTCAAATCATCAAGACAAGAAAACACACAACTATCAGAATTGAATGAAAAATCAGCTTTTTCTATAAAACACTTCTTGACAAGTTGGTAATTTATTTTTTAACCAGATAGGCTTGAAGATAACCACTTATTTGCAAATAAGGTCTAAACCAAGTTAAGAGCCCAATTTCAAAACAGTATGGATAACTCTTATTAGTAATGTAAATTCACAGGTTATACAAATACTAAACATTTATCTTGGAAGACAGACACAGATAAGTAGTGTGGTTATATAGCAGACAATTGAGTAAGTACGTTATGTCCTATAGTTCCGCAGATTATTCAGACAATATAGCATATAGAGCACTTTAATTTTACTACAATGATCTAATGTTCTATTGTACCTGCTCTTATAAATTCTTATACATATATATATATATATACACACACACACACACACACACACACACACACACACACACACACACACACACACACATATGTACAAAGTGTTACCATTTCATATTTCTTTAGATACTAGGTAAAAGTTAACAAATTTCAGCAAGGATCGACTATAATATGCATTTAGTAAGGTTACTGAAGTTACTCACAAACTGAATAGTATGGTAAGTGTTATACAAAAATAATGAAAAATACTGCTTTAAGAAATCTAGGCTTAATATGCAACTACAGATAGCTGCCCAAGCAATACATACAATGATTTACATAAAATGAATACACACAATAATATTCACTACTAGTATTGCGAACATGAATAGTTCTATTCAGATACATAAAGATTGTTACGTAAAATGATTCGTATTTCTTTATAAAGATTTAAAGGTTATGATAATAATATACTTTATCTCCTTAACACAAAAATAAATAGGAGTGGGTTTCCTGCAAGGAAGTCCATTTACACATGCATACATACATACATATTCATACATACACATTCATACACATGTACAAAACATCCATACACATGTACAAAACATCTGTTATTCAATTCATTAGATACAAATTTGAAGTCAGCATTTTGATACAATAGTCTATATTATAAAGATGAGGAGGAAATTTTAATTGCTGTTATAACTATATATGCAAAGTTACTATTCTCGTAGACAGTAGCTGAATAAATGTTGCTATTAGATAGGTGGTTAATTTGAGTAGTAATAATACTCAAATTAGGAGTTTTTAACTCCAGAGAGAGTATGGGTAAACTTAGTTCTATTTCTTTATATTTTCATTGTTTAGTTTATTCTGTACTGACGTTCACTGTGACTTTGTATTTGAAAATACTATAGAACAGACTGAAGTATATTTTTCCTACTAAATGGTCAATATATGAAGGAATTCCACAAATGTTTTTCTCATAAAAATATTAATGGACAACTTATATTCAATTTGCATAAATAATCCTATATGTTTTTGTTAAAAGGTATTTCTATCAATATTAATGGATTAAATAATCCTTGCAAATGAGGAAGTCTATACAAGTATTTTAAATTGCACAAATCATCTAATTTTTCTACAAGAAACTCACTTGATAAAAGATATAACAAAATGTAATACTAAATCATATACTGTAATATCAAGTTCAGAACACTCGGGGGGGGAGCAGCTATTCTATGAAGCAACACAATACCTCTCCCCAAGACTCGAAGTCTATAACAATGATAAAGGAATGCTTTTATTCTGTCAGAATTTAATTGAATAAAGAAATCTTTACACTTATAAATATCTAATGGCTACCTGGAATTGGAATAAATATAGTAAAAACATTTAAACCAGATTGTTCATTTATCTAAAAGTAACATAATAACAGGGGATTTTAATTGTATTCTAGATGAGAAAGACACTAATACAAAAGGTAAAAGAAGGATTTCAGCATCAGCTAAATTATTAAAAGATTTTACTGAATTATCATCATCTTCTTTCGGCTGTTCCCGTTAGGGGTCACCAAAGAGGATCACCTGTTTCTATTTCTTCCTGTCCTCTGCATCTTGCTCTGTCACACCAACCACCTGCATGTCCTCTCTCTCCACATCCATAAACCTTATCTTAGGCCTTCCTCTTTTCCTGTTACCTGGTAGCTTCATCCTTAGCATATTTTTCCCAATATACTAAGCATCCCTCCTCAGCACATGCCCAAACCAATGTAATCTTGCCTCTCTGGTTTCGTCTCCAAACCTTCCAACCTGGGCTGAGCCTCTAATATACTTATTCCTAATCCTGTCCACCCTTGTCATACCCAGTGCAAATCTTAGCATCTTTAACTCTGCCACATCCAGCTCAAACTCCTGCCTTTGTCAATGCCACAGTCTCCAACCCATATAAAATAGCTGGTCTCACTACACTCTTGTAGACCTTCCCTTCCAGTCTTACAGGTACTTGTCTGTCACAAATCATTCCTGACACTCTTTTCCACCCACTCCATCCTACCTGTATTCTCTTCTTCACCTCTCTTCCACACTCACCGTTACTCTGAACTACTGACCCCAAGTATTTAAACTCATCCACCTTCGCCATCTCTACTCCTTGCATCCTCACCATTCTTCTATACTCCCTCTCATTCACACACATATATTCTTAGTCCTGCTGACCTTCATTCCTCTTCTCTCTAGAGCATATCTCCATCTCTCCAGGGTTTCCTCCACCTGTTCCCTACTCTCACTACAGATCACAATGTCATCTGCAAACATCATAGTCCATGGGGACTCCTGTCTGATCTTGTCTGTCAACCTGTCCATCACCATTGAAATAAGAAAGGGCTCAGAACTGATCCTTGATGTAACCCCACCTCCACCTTAAACGCATCCGTCACTCCCACTGCAGACCTCACCGCTGTCACACTACCCTCATACATATCCTGTACCACTCTTACATACTTCTCTGACACTCCTGACTTTCTCATAAAATACCACAACTCCTCTCTAGGCACCCTGTCATATGCTTTCTCTAAGTCTACAAAAACACAATGCAACTCCTTCTGACATTTTCTGTACTTCTCCATAAACACTCTCAGAGCAAACATCGCATCTGTAGCACTCTTTCCCGGCATGAAACCATATCTTCTGAAATATATTAATGGTTTTGCAGATGCAAATTCATTACATTTTACTCTCACACAATACTCATTTTAGAATACAGCTTCTCTCTCTAAAGAGCCGACTAATAATCTAACTTAAACAAAGATTATCTCATGCCCCTTATCAGATCATAATTCAATAACCTTTGAATTATTAATTAATACAACTTGGAATATTCACATTAAAAGAATCCCAGCATATATCACAAAATTAAAAGACTTTCAAGAATTCATTTTATCAGAAACCCCAAATTTTATTACATTAAACACCACAAAAGATACTTCAAAAAAAAAAAAAAAAAAAAAAATATATATATATATATATATATATATATATATATATATATATAGGGATGCTTTAAAAACATTCTTATATGGGAAAATCATTACCTGGTAGATTAATAAAAGGAAACTATGGGATAAAGAATTACAAGATATACAAACCAAATTAGACAACTTAAAACTAAACCATAAAGGAGAAAAAATGCAAAAGGAAAAAAAAAGAAAACCTCATTAAACAATAAATAGTTGGAGATTCTAAACCATAAAAACTAAGTTTAGTTTGGAGAAATTTAAATTTATAAACTTTTCTACCAATCCCAGACAATCTAACATGTTAGCCAACAAAACAGATGTAAACTCAACCATATCAATGAGATTTTCTCTCCTAAAAAAAGAAAGATGGTTTTCTGATCTACAGATTATTATAACAGAATTTAGAGATTTTTTTCTCAATATCAATCAGAAACCTACAGATACAGATTCAAAAGAGGAGATTAAAACCTTCATATCTAAATATACTAAAATAGATTAACAGTAGAACAATATGCAATGACAGGCAAACCTTTATCTCTTATTGACCTTCAAATTCAAATTAGTAAACTAAAACAAAATAAGGCACAGGTAACAATGATATTATTCCTGAAATATATAAACTTTTACCCAAAACTGCTTTAAAACTACTACATAAAGTTTTTCTATTTCTCAAAATACTACTACTACCCCGCCTTCTTGGAAATGCACCTTTTTATCCCCATAGTGAAACCTAATAAAGATCCCACAAAATGATCCTCATATAGGCCAATGCCTTTATTAAATATTGATTATAAAATGTTTATGTCCTTTTATGCAGACAGGCTAAAAATATTTCTTCCAACTCTAATAGATGAAGATCAGACAGGCTTTATTCTGAAGAGAAATCCATATGATAACATAAGAATTATTACCCTGATTGAATCTGCAAAGAACTTAACAGCTTAACATTAATACGTCTCGATAAAAACTGTGCTTTTGACTCTGTTAATTGGGATTACTTATTTAATATTAATAGAAGAAATACATTTCTCAAATAACTTTATAAATCTCATTACGCAACTATATAAAGGTAGTCAAACATATATAAAAATAGGTACTAGTATTTCCAAAAAATACCAATAATCAAAGGGACTAAACAAGGATGCCCCTTATCCCCACTTCTTTTTAGTCTAATAATGGAACATTGGGCCAATTTACTTAGCATGGATAAAGGAATTGAAGGTTTTGAGTTAACCTCTAGTGAGTCTCTCCCAAAATACAAATGTTTGCGGATGATATACTTGCAACATTAGGAGGAAATAATACATCTATTTCAACTCTCTTCAGTAATGGAAATATTTAGAAAAAATTCAGATTAACTTTTAATACTAACAAAACTAAAATTCTTCCTATTTACACAAAAAATACATAACAGATGATAAATATAAACAGTATTTAGCACTAGAAGACCAAATAATATATTTGGGAATAATAACTACCAATATTAAACAAATTATACAACTAAACTACAATAACAGTCTAAATGCAATGGAAAAACTTATAAGTGAATGGAAAGACTTCCTTTTACTATGGAAGAGAAACTTTCAATTATAAAAATGATTTTAGTACTTAAAAGTATTATATATTATTCAGTCAATATCTTTACCTCCACCAAAGTCAATAATTAAAAAAATTTAATTCAATGATTCAAACATTCTTATGGTTTCCAAATAAAACCAGAATAGCACTAAATTATCATATGAGGGATTGGAGAATAAAGGAGGTATTGGTTTGCCCAATTTAGAATGTATAACTCTTCTTATAGATACAGAATAAATTGCAAAATGGAAGAAATATTTAAAAGTACTGTCTTATAATGCATATAGCATCCTCAACTACCAAAAATTAACTGCAGTAAATAATTCATTTATTTGGTTATTAAAAGATTATCTTTCTACACATATTACCCTTGTTTATAATCTAACTATATGCTACTACTAAATAAATAAAAATGCTGGCAGGCAGAGCTTCACAGGCACAAATCACTCAGGTGATGATAAACCAAAAGTGTATTTACTGATAAAAATCCATAAGAAAAATAAAACGTTAGCGCTATCGTTAAACAAGTGTTAACTTCATCAGACACCATTAAAATGCAAGACAACTATTTACATACATATAAAAAAACACTCTGATTGGCTAAGCAAAGAGAGGCAGCTAGCTAAGCAACACTGAGACATAACATTAATTCACCCCTTGATGACTGTATTACAGTTGTTGCATCTTAAATACAACTAAAACTTGTAATTAAAAGATAAATTATTAGTCTCATACTTGTGTCATGAATGGTTGTAAATAGAATAAAACTAAAACCAAAGTCAAATTAAAATATGTTTGATATTCACATAATGCTAAAATGCTTCCCAAAGCAAAACACATACAAAAGTGCTTGTGCTTAACAACTGTTTTCAGATATTTAGTTTCTTTCTATACATGAGAGATGGATGTCCTGTCATTTATCCCTGGCCATCTATCTGCTTGCAGTAAGATTTGCCACCTTAACTCCTTTAACTCTAACTGAAGTCCCCAAGGCTTTTTGTCACTGATGTCTACATGGTCTATTGCCATAAATGTGAAATTGTGGTCAGTGTAGTCTTGAATATGCCTCGCTAATGCATCAATATTATTCTTTCTTATGGCACAGTTGTGTTCATAAATTCTGGCGTTAAATTTCCTTTCTTTTTTGCCTACATAAAATGCTAGGCATTGGTCACATGTAGCCATGTAGACCACGGCCTTGGAGTCACAGTTATATTTACCTTTTACATAATGGTCTATACCAGTCACTGTAAATTTGCTGCCTGATTTCCCCTTGTGGCACCAGTTACAAGACTTACATTTGTACATCCCTACATGTCCTGTTCTAGTGTAGTTAGAACCTTTCCTAAGAAGGTCTTTTAAGTTTGAGCACCTTCTGTATGTAACTATAGGTCTTTCTCCTATTTGTGCCCTGATGTCCAAGTCATCCATTAAAATGTCCCAGTTCTTATAAGACATCAAGTGGTATGAGTCAGAATTGAATGTAAGCACCATAGATCTACAAAAAGTAGATTTTTCCAACTCTGGTCTCCCCTCTTCAACTTCAGAGGGGCTGTTGTCCAGTGTGTTTTCCCCAACTATGGGCTTAAAATGCCCTACTCTTCTTTTACCTATCACGTCCTGTATGAGCTTTGCTGGATACTCCCTCAAGAACATAGTTTTTATGTTGTCGCATTCTATAAGAAAATCTTCTTCTTTGGAGATCATACGGGCTTGCTCAAACTAATTGCTCTAACTACTGACCTCTTTTGATGCTTGGGGTGGGAGCTAGTGTAATGCAGGAACGAGTTTGAGTAGAGGAGTACTATCTTATAATACATATAACATTCTCAAACTACCAAAAATTAACTGTAGTAAATAATTTATTTGGTTATTAAAAGACTATCTTTCTACACATATTACCCTTGTTCATAATCTAACTATATGCTACTACTCAAAAACATTTAGAAATTATATATTTAAATCCTCAAAATATAAGGCATGGCTTTGTATACTATTTCCCATTGTATTTCACTCAAGGAGTTTCTTCTTCTGAACACACAAAAATGTTGTTCTTCAAAGAAAAAAATAATATACTGGTTTAGGTCAATTGTAAAAAAACGAGATAAAATCATTTGACTATTTGATAGCTGAATTTGAAAGACTCAAGCATGCAAATTTCTTTTAAATAAACTCAATATGATGTCTCCTATTATAAAAAAATCAACACTAATCTTATACATTACCTATTATCATCTATGCAAAACAATATTCCAAATAAAAATAAATGGTCACAAATACATAAAATCATTAGAAATGACAATGACACATATCTTGATAATTACTGGAATTTTTTTTTACTATTAATAAGTATCTTTCTAATGATCAAGATGAACAAAATATATTAGAATAAGCTAACAAGACTACGATTAAATGGAAAGTATTTACATGGAAGTATATGTATAAATAATTTTTAACACCTCATATAATAAGCACATTTAGTAAAAAAAATAATACATGTTGGAGATGTAAAAATTAATTGAAAGCTGATTGGTCACTTTTTTTGACAGTAGAGTCTTAAAAAGTATTGGGAAGATATTGTCTTTTTACAAGCCTTGTTTTCAGATAATTTTATGCTTACTAAATCCAAGGTACTATTCAATATACCAATACCAGATTGTATTAAGAAAATCAAATATCCTATGATATGGTCCATATTAGCTTTTGCCAGAAAAACTATAAGAAACTGGAAATCTGACACTTATTCCATGAATTTAAAAATCTGTTTATTGAACGTTGTCAACTGGAATTATTGACCACTAAAGCAAGATCTAAAAGAAATTTATTTTCTCATAATATGTGGAATAAACAACATGACTTACTAGGAAAATAATTTGCCAGTTTAGATAAATGTTGATGTATACCAATCAATTATATAGTACTTACGTGAATGCCTTTGTAAATACTTTAGTTATGTTTCTTTAAGATAGTATTTTAAAAATAATTAATTTAAATATTTGTGAATACTCTGAAAAATGTGTTTTTCTTATTTGAAATTCAATAAAAATTGTTTAAAAATGAATTAACTTCTGCAACATTCTAATCTATTCTTGTTTTAAAATCAAAACCACTGACAGTAATCCAAAAATATAGACAAAACTTTTGTTTAAATGAAAATACCAAAACAAAAAAAAAAATGTGAAATGCAGGATTCCAAAAAGTTTACTGTTATGGGCTTTCAGTTCAGAATTTAATTGGTCTGAAGAGAAATATACTTTTTAAATATACTATTGATAAAGGAAGTTCCAAATCAAGCATTTTTAGGAAATTTGTGTCACCTCCTATGTACTTCCCTCTAGCAACCATCTTATGTTTTTTAAACATCTTTATTAAATTACAATTGAAACATAGATACACATACATCAAAAAAACAGGAAACATACCATTGTAACATTTTTGACTGTTTTCATGGAGTATACTTATGTTTTCTTTTTCACAATTACTCCCTCCAACACTGCAAAAACTGTGTAATCCCTGCCATCAATTAAACCTCACTTATCCTAAACAATACTCATCATGTATTGTTACAACAAAACTGGATTTGCTCCTTCCCTTTTAAGATCCCACTTCCTATTTGTTTCTCTTCTTAAAATATTCAGTACTTCAGGTGGTTTAGATTTTGATTTCCATTTTCTAGCAATTCTTTTTTGGAAGACAACATTAAACTTAGTAATGCCTTACAACATGCAAGTCATTCAGATCCTGTGTCCAACCTAAAAAGAATAACTTCCTTAGTTACAATTTACTCTCCCAACATTTCTGAAAAAGTAATCTGTAGAGTCTTTTAAGTCTGCCAACTCCTTACACTCCCCCAAATCATACTCACAGTTACAGTCTTTCCAATCAAGCTCTAGCACTTGCTGTCTAACTAACGAAACAATCTGAAGACTGCTAGGAGTATAAAAATATCTGTATAAACATCTTAAATATTCTGGACTTTGTTGCATATTTAGAAGTCATACAGATGACCTCTCATTGTTTCTTTGTAAATTTCCTTTTCAGTCTCTCTCCCCAATCTTTACTAACCCCCCTCATTCTTACAGTTATAGTGCAATATTTCATAAACTACTAATTATCCCTTTTTAAGCAGCAAATTCTGTTCTAAACTCAACTAGAAAAAAAAAACAGATATGGTATTTCACTTAATACTTATCATTTTCTCTTTGCTTACTCTGATATTAATACCTGTTAGAGAAGGCAGTCTCTAACCTGCAGTCTAACCTTGTGCTTGCTTCACTCTATTAAATCTCCATCTCTATTTGCTCACAATATATTAGTTTCTTTGCTAATTTTCACCAGTAAATTTCAACCACCTCTTGCATATTTTCTAAATCACTACATGCAGTGTACCCCTATTGGCAAGCTCTTCTTTAGTCATTTCTATGTTGCCTTAGTTCTTAGAATACTTTCTAGTCATTTATGAATATGATGTTCTGCATGGCTGTTATTCTCCTTAAGGACCAGCATCCAAAATACTCTCTCATTATTTCTCAAACTCCCCTCCCTCAACTTTATCATCCCTTTCCACTTTGATTTATAACCATCTGCGTGTGTTACATATGGGTCTAGGACACAAACATCGGACACACATACATGAAAGCGCTTATCAAAAAGCGCTTCTGTGTATGTGTAGTTCAAAAACATTTCTGCAGGGGGGCAAACCCCCTACTTTATTATTCCCAATCTAAGATCGCACTACAGTGGGGAAAAGGGAATTTTCCCCTACCCACACTGTAGTCTGATCTACGAAACAGGCACACATACACGGAAGCACTTGTCGATGTTAAGCACTTTTGTGTATGTCTGTTCGATGTTTTGTGATTCGGACATATGCTAGTCGAGCATGTGTCCGGATCCCGTTATACATATAGGAGTCTTAACTTAGCTCACTCTAAAGTATCCCTTCAAATTAGGTTACCCTAAATCACCTTGTTCTACAAGAAGAATAAATTTATTCCACTTAACTCTTACCCCTTTCCCCTCCCAAATAAATTCCTTCAACTCTGTCATCTACAACTTCTCTGGTAGATATAATATGCCTGATCCGTGTACAAAGCTAAAGGGATTAAAACATTCTCATTGCTTGTATCTTACTATCCATGTCCATAATTAAAAGCTTCCAGTTTTTGAAATTTTCCATCATCTTTTACTTGGTCTCTTTCCACACACTCTTAGCTGTACAACAGAATCCTTGTAATCCATACACCTAAATACTTCATCTTAGGTTCCCAAAAATATGAGTACAGCTGAACCAATTCATATGTGGGTGCATAGATAACTACCATAGCCTTTATTTTCCTTAATTTAAATCTTGAAAAATCTGAACCGGTTTCAAAATGCTCTATATCACCAAAATGTCCTTTTCTGGATTTCTCAAGTATAAAATATCATCATCTAGAATAAAGGTAACTTTTCTTGACTACCATACCATTTAAATCTGAGTTTGAGAGTCCCTTATTTTCTTTACAAGTGCTTTAAATATAAAACAAATAAGAAAAAGAACCTTGCCTTGTTCCCCTGCACAAACACAGAAAGGAATTTACCTACCTTAATTAATGCCTCTGACACTTTATATATCCTCAAAACTAACCATATTATTCAAATAGGGGAATGTACATACAACCATTGGTCTACTCAAAATCCCAAGAAATTCTAATGAATCCATCATTCTCTCCATCGAGACCTATCAACGATATTTCTGTTTTTTGTTTTACATTCTGCTTCCTTTTGGATCATTACTGTTCTATTAATGCTGCCAAATGATGTCTTCCCTCTGCAAAACACCCTGATCTATATCTAGCATTTTTAGTAACACCTTTACCATACTAGTACAGACTAACACTTTAGAACCATGGTTTAAAAAGGAAATGGCTCTATATGAAGCAGAGTCTGAAAGGTCCTTACCCTCTCTGGCTAAAACAGCCACTACATCTTTCTGCCAAGTGCTGTTAACCCCCCCACCTTTTCAAATACTTTTAAAGACGACTTTCCCGATCTTTATCACTCCCCCTCCCCAAATTACTAACCTTCCACAAGAATAGTGGTTGTTCCTGGAGACTTCCCTGTTGATTGATTATACATCACTGTTTCTATCTCACCTCTTCTTATAGTGACTTACCAACTGTTAAGTCCCATCTTCCTTTAGCCTTGGCATAATTAAGTCTTTCATAAATATTTACATTTCTGCCTTTTCTTGGTTTTCACATCCCTTTATTTTAAACATATTTTCATAACATTTCCAAAATACCTCTCATACCTCTACAGGGCCTCTGGTTATTTTTTGTTGTAAGCCGCCTAAGTTTGGCAACAATCCTTTCTCGTTTCTGATGCCTAAGATACTATGTCAAAACGTTTTCTTGTCCAGAGTTTTATCAAGAAAATATCTGTTTAAAAGCAACTTTCCTAAACTTATGCATATTATTGAAATACTCCCTTATTTTTCCTTTACTACTCTGCAGTTATTCATCTTCTTGATTTGTGAGACTCCACTCGTTCTACAATACCTTTGTCAAAAGTAGTTTTTATTACTTCTTCCCATTAGTCTCTCTAGTTCCAGCCCATTTTACATCAAGTTCTTATTCTCCCACTCGCTAGCTATCCATTCTGAAGAAATTTCTGTCTTCCCTAATAACTCTCAAATCACTTCTACTACCCATTTTTAAATTCCTTTCTTTTTAACAAGTAGGAAAGTTCCAGTGTCTCATTGTTATTTCATTATTCTGCATCTTTATCTTAGTTATCAGTGACTGGACATGGTAAGTTGGACATAGGTGTGTGTGTGTGTGTGTGTGTGTGTGCATGTAAGTGTATGGTATGAACCTTGGCTCTAGATGACTGTCATGTTAAAGTGACGCCCTGACCCCATGTGTAAAAATGGGAAAAGGTGCTGTGGATGGATCTGAAATAGTTATTGGATATCGGTCAACAATTTCAATTAAATACTCATGCTTCTTTGAAATATAATTTCTAACTAGTTTAGCTCAGTTACTGCACCTTGGGAATAATATGCATATTATGACGGAGTTTCTGCTACTGTGCTCACATATTCTATTCCAAATATTCTCATATTTCTTCAGAAATCCATCATCTATTGTTATATTTTCTCTTTCCTCCAGAATATCCTCACTATTGCAAATCAAGTTCCAGTCCCCACCCATAAATAACAGTCCTCCCTGCTGGAAGCTAATTTATGTCTCCCCAAATTTTCTTGTGCTTCACATCATTTTTTTTGGAATATAGATACATGCCAGTGTAATCCTTTCCCCTGCTAATAGACTCTAACAGAAATTTACCATTTCTGTCTTCTTCCTCTTCAATCACTATTACAACCCCACTAGCAGGCAGTATTATGACTCCCCTTTTCTTTTGTCCATGATACTCTGCTGAATATTCATCCTGAAAATCCTTTGTCAAATTCACATACTCTCTCTACTAGCAAAATGTGTCTCCTGCAACTTTGCTGTTTGCACTCTTCTTCTTCTTAATATAATTCAGTGCTTTCTGCTTTTTGTTTATACCTTTAAGACAATTTACATTCCACGAGAGCACGGACAGAGTAGTCATTATGATAGAAAGTCACTACTCTCACCTATTATATGACATAGTTCTGCTGGATGTGCATTTCCAGTTTTTTTAAACAACACACACTAATGCTTGACAGGTTGATATATTATGCAGTTGTTTCTTTTCACGTTTATACTTATAGGTTCATAGGTTCATACTAGGCTATCTGCCCAAGGGCATTTATAAGCCTAGCCCATAGTTATTTGGCTTTCGCCACCCCTTTAGTTTGAATAAAACTATGCCTATTATTTTGCTGTGCCTCTGTCAAGCAGTGACACTGAAGTAATCCCTGGGGTATATCTGCGATTCCCCATCCATTGGTCAAGATTCCTCTTGAACAAGGCCAGCGAGGTGCTCTGCCTCACATGTACCGGGATTTTGTTCAACAGCATAGGGAGTCTCTGGGTGATGAATCTGTCCCTCCAGCATGCTCTATTAATAACCGTGTCAAGGTTTAAGTCTCCCGCCCTTGTGGTTCTGAGGGATCTAGATTTTTTGAGGTGAAGCATATTCATCAAATCAGGGTTTGACATGGCCTTATATGTCAGGCACAGGTCACCTCTGAGCAAGCGGTATGAGACTGAATAGAGCTGGAGTCCTTTCAGTCGGGCAGCATAAGACATATTTTTGAGACCCTTTATCCTTTTGGTGAGGAACTTTTGGGGCCTTTCCAGCTGCTGCAGGTGTCTGGTCAGATACATTCCGAATGGGGCATTGTACTCAATCATAGGTCTAATGAGTGATGAGTACAGGGGTGATGACCTCCCTTGATCTAGATGTGAATCCCTTCATGATCAGGTGGGCAATGTAGAAGGTTTTCCTAACTACTTTAGCAACATGAGTGTCAAACGAAAGGCTACTGTCAACCTGGGTCCCCAGATCCCTGATGACTTCTTCTGTGCTCAGTGGATTGCCACCTATATGGTAGCTAGGGGTAACCTTGTTTTTCCCGAAGGGTATGACTATGCATTTCTTGGCATTTAACTTTAGGCCATGGCTCTGGCACCAGTTATCCGTTTCTGTGAGGCCCTTCTGAAGGATATCTGTGTCAGATGTGTTTTCGACTATGGCGCCCAGTTTGCAGTCATCTTCAAACTTCAATGACGACACTTAAAATAGTATGTAAATTGTCAGAATTCCTTATCCACTTTTAACTTGGAACATACACACAAAACTATGTTAATTTTCAGCAAATGAAGCCTACCTCTTAAGATAAAAACAGCTGCCCCAAATTGATGGCTTTACCCAATCTAAAATTAAACGATGAAACAAGTGGCAGCTGATACAACACGCTTACTGCCTCCACTCTCAGCTAACAGCTTGATCCAAGCAACAGTCAAATAATTACCAAAAAATAAAATAAAATAAACTTAACTTCATTTAATAACAATGGTTTAGCGCTTTCACTTGCGTGATGCAAGCTTCATCAGAACAACGTTGAAAAGAAGTCAACTGTTTAAATACACATAAAGGCGCCAAAATTGGCTAATTACAGTTAATTGCATCATTAAAACAGTGATTCATTTTAAAAACATTCAGCATCATTAAAAATCATTGAAAATATATAACAGATTCAATTAAAAAAATGTTTTATATATGAAAATGTAATGATGTATTATAGTATGTTAAAGTGGACCTTAACAGTCCTTACCTAAATCACAGCATGATACTACAGGAAAAATGAAAGTGTGCCCCCTGGAAAATAATGTCAGTCCATAGAAAGTAGGGGTTTCATCGAGATGTATTCATTTAAACCTGGTGCTGTGGTGGCATCAGTATATACCTGCCACCACAGTTCACGATATAAGAGGTGATTCTTAATATTACCACCTCTGGGGTTATTCTTAACCAGTTCTAGAATCCCAAACTTAAATTTATGGTCACTACCAAAATTTATAATATGTCTAAATAAGGCATTTTTGGTGTCTTTCTTCCTTATAGAATACAAATGGGTATAAATTCTTTGTCTCAACTGTCTCTCTGTTTTTCCAATGTAGAAATACTGGCATGACATACAAATTGCAATGTATACCAACATTGTGGACCTACAGTTTCCTTTGATTAAGTGTAACCTAGTATGGTTAATGTTATTCAGACGTATTGTGTTAAACTCAAAAATATAAGGGCACTGATGACATGTGCCACATTTGGAAGTACTAATTCCATTTTGAATAACAGGTAACAATTTCCTATCAAAAATGTATTTTAAATTTTTACCCATTTTAGATACAAAATGTGGTTTGGTCCCTACTCTGTCGGTTATGTCATTTGCAGATGTTAATATATACCAATTATTAGCCACCATATTTCTAATCGACTGACTGCATGGACCATATTCAATAACAAGGGAATTACAGTATGATTGAGTGCAGTTCATAGAATCAGTGTCTGAGCTCTTACTACCTTTAAAACCTTTAAAAGTAGAACTAGTTGTGTCTTCGGTTCCTATACTAGTTGTTGGCCTATTCTCTGTCCCCAATAAAGGTATATATCTCTGTTCACGTTGTCCCAAGGTATATTTCATGATGTCGTTCAACATTAACTCATCATAACCTCTTTCCTTGAATAGATCAGAAATAAAATTCAGTTCACTGACTAAGTCTTCAAAATTAGAGGTCATTTTTATGGCCCGTATGCATTGGCCCTTAAAGATGTTTCTTTTCAGTTTATAAGGATGGTAACTATTAAAATCTAAATATGAGTTAGAGAACGTCATCTTCCTGAAGTTACGTTTATTTTTTTTTATTTTTTGGTAATTATTTGACTGTTGCTTGGATCAAGCTGTTAGCTGAGAGTGGAGGCAGTAAGCGTGTTGTATCAGCTGCCACTTATTTCATCGTTTAGTTCACTACAGCTCGCATTTGTTACAATCTAAAATTAAGGTTACCAATGTTACAGCCTATGTTCTCATGTAAATGGCTGTTGCATGTTCTTTTCTGATCTTTAATCCCCTCTCTGATGTGGAAAACTGCATGAATGCTTTCAGCAAACATTAAATTTTAGCCCTAAGAAAAAGTGCACTGGTTAACTTTAAATAAAAATCAGTACACTGCTGTAATAAAAGCATCAAAGTATAAAGGCTGCTGGGAAGGCAGCTACTCGCATAACTTTCTCACTTCCCCACAGGTTCCAACTTTATTTTTCACTCAGTTCTTTGCCACTGTACCTTAATTGTAAACCTCCCCCACCTCGCATTTAAAATACCGCTAACTGCACACTATATAAAACTGCATTACAATGTAACATGCAAATTACATTAACAATGTTTTTTTTATACAGAGATGAATAAGAACCAAATCTGTTTTACTTAAGAGTTACTTCTTATTCCTTTTAATGTCTTCCTTCACATTAATGACAAAGTTGGGTAAATGCTTTATAGTTCACCCACTGGTTCTGTGGTAACTGTACATGCTGGGCAAAGGGTGGCAGGGTAAGAACCATGTGCAATATTTTGAACACTCAGTTGGGACATGAACCAATTGATCTAGGGAGCTAGCATTAATGGTGACCAGAAATCTTTGTGCATATATACATTTGGGGCAGTGTAGATTTCCTGGTTAATGGAGGGATAGTTGACATCTTCCAAGAGAAAAATATTAGGCTTAATGGGGATGGGTATCGGTTTGGTTAGATATGCCCCACAGCCTGCAGGTGTGATGGAGAGGGTAGTTCTATTTATCATGTAAAGGTTGTTGAGAAGTTCAAGGTCATCATCGTGGCTTAAGAGTCTGGAGGCGAGATGGTTTCTTATGAATACAGCTAGTCCCTAACTTTAGGCAATACCTTTGTCATTCTCTTAGCTAGTGCAGATGCTTTAGAATCATGGCTTAAAATTTAAATTTTCCACTTTGAAGGTTGGTCTGAAAGGTCTTCACTCCAGCCACCACAACTTCCTTCCAAGATGTGGTACTGCTTTTTTTGTTCTAAAACACAGTTAAACAAAACCTTACAGATCTTTGTCACTTTCCTCCCTCCTAACTTCCGCCAGAACATCAACTGTTCTTGCAGACTTCCCTACTGATCGAGCACACATCACCATTTTATATTATCCCTTCCTATCTTAGTATTAAATTCCTCAGCCTCATCTTACTCTAACTTTGGCACAGTTAAGTCTTTCATAAAAACTTACATTTGGTTTCCACATTTCCCTGCTTAATACAGATATTCCTAAAATTTACAAAATATTTCTAATTTCTCTGTAGGATCTCTGTTTATTTCTCTTGTCTGGCAACAACTTTTTCTGCTTTTACGATGCTAAAGTAATTTTACTACGAGTTTTTGTGCTCTGGGGTTATTAAAATACTTAACGGCAATCTTTCTAAAGTCATGTATATTATCCACATACGTCCTTATTTTTCCCCTTAGCAATCAGCAACTGTTCTTGTTATGTGAGATTCTTCTGCAATATACATAAGCCCCTGTCAACCATTCTAAATGATTCCTATTACTTATTTCCCCACATCTCTCTCTTTTTTTCCATCATATTTTAAACTCCACTTTAATTTTATCCCTCTCCCTGGCTATCACTTCTGAAGAAATGTCTATGTTCCTTACTAACTCTATGATTTTTTCCTCTAATCATTCCTTATACTACTCTTTTAAAAGATATGTAGAAAAGCATCATGGTCTTATTTTACTTAATTATCCTGCATCTTCATCTTAGCCTTTATCAGAGCATGATCTGAAACAACTATTAGATACATTTCAAAGCTTTCAATTAAATACATATACGCCTATAAAATATAATGGGCGGCCACGGTGCTGCAGCGGTTAGCATTGCTGCCTCACAGCAAGAGGTTCTCTGGTTCGATTCCCAACTAGGGTGCCTTCTGCATGTCCTCCTTGTGGTCGCGTGGGTTTCCTCCGGGTGCTCTGGTTTCCTCCCACATCCCAAAGACATGCTTTAGGTGGATTGTACACACTCAATTGGCCCTAGGTGTGAGTGTGTGCATGCGCCTTCTGTGGAAGGCTGGGCAATTGGCTGGCAACTCGGCACCGTAAAACTATACTGCCAATCGTTCTGCAGACTGTTGTTCCGCTCTGGTGACCCCTAAATAGGATAAGCCAAAAGGAGGAGATGACGACGCCTATGAAATATAATGTATATCCAAGTACATACCAGTTATTTAACCTTGGGGAATCACAAAAAGCAAACGAAGCTGCAAAGTAACCCAAACCAACAAAAAAGCAGCAAGCAAGCAGGAAACAACCACGGGGAGTATGCCAAAATCACAATAAGGCACAACGCCACTGAAGTAACACAAATCCAAGGGATGTACGAAAGAGTTTATTTAACGTCCCACAGCAAACACGTTTTCGTTGCCCATGCAACTTCTTCAGAATACAAGTCAACCAAGCATACCATGATATTTTATATACAACAGTTGATAGATTAATATAATAATTGGTTACCAATCAATTCTTAAAGCAGTAAAGGCAGATTTTAAATATATACTGCTATTAGCAAAAATATTTTAATCATAATATATTGTATAATTGAAATGACATGACATGAATGCTGAAAGTACCCTAAATAGATTAAAACAGTTTAAAACACGAATACTAAAAAATGAAAATAAAATAAAAATTAATTCCTCAATGCCTAGTCATAAAATATGAAAGCAAAAAATAAAAAAGTTTTTTTATATATACATAAAAGGACATAAAGTGTATACATATATAAATTTGTCCAATCTCATTATTGTACACAATTTTAGTGAACAAAACCATTTCTCTTACAATACCTTGTATTCAGTTACAATAAGTCCGCTTTAAGCTTCAAATAGGGCATGATGGAAATAAGGTCATGATTAAGGCCTTATTTGAAGCTAATAGTATCTGCCAGCATGTCTCCCTATGTGATAATCTGGCTTCCCAATGTCCTCCCCTAGGATTTTTTGGTATTGATTCCAATACATAAAACATAAAAAATGCTGATGGACATACCAAAGTATGCTTGTAAAGTGCATTTGTGCTGCTTTGTTTTTGAATCTCATAGAGATGTTATATATCGTCTTTTAAGCTGTCTTTCAGTCTTGCCCACATAAAATGCTGGGCAAGACCTACAGACAGCCAAGTAAACCAAACCTCCAGAATTACAATTGTGATATTTTTGTGAATATATCTTTCTATTTCTGCTTTCCAAATATAGATATTCCTGATTAATGATGTGTTTGCACTGTCTACAATGCCCACAGCGAAAAGTGCCCTTTCTAGTTTGATTAGAAATGCTTACATAAGTGTTTTGTTCTAAAAGATTTTTAATATTAAATCCTCTTTTGTAAACAGTATTGCATGCCATATCTTTGAGATTATTTAGATCTGTAAATTCCTGAAAGGCCTCAATTTCTTTCTGTATAATATGCCTAATGTGTCCTGCGTCTTCACTAAAAGCAGTAACAAATGTCAAGTTTGAACTAGTAAAATTGGAAATGGAAGGAAGACTTTCCATACATGTATCAACAGGACCCCTGCCCAAAATAGGGCAAAATCTAGTACCCCTGGCTTGGCAAACCTCCTCCCAAACTGATTTTATCAAAGGTATCCCCTATCAGCAAACAACAAACTCAATTTTTCACAGTCAGTTTTGAATTGCTGATCATCCGAGGTCATGCGTGAGACCCTTACAAATTGTCCCTTGACAATGGACCTTTTTTGGAACTTAGGGTGGGAGCTGGAATAGTGCAAATAACTATTGGCAAAGGAAGGCTTTCTATATACACAGGACCCAAAATTGTTAACATGTTTGTAAAGGGTAACATCTAAATAATTAACCTCATGATCTGAAATTTGATACGTAAATTTCAAAAATTCAGTAGTGGAATGCAGATAGTTGACAAATTCTTCTATACATTCCCTAGGTCCTGTCCAAAAAATGCAAATATCATCCAGAAATCGGGTGTAATGAATCCAAAACTTAGAATACTCGCTTTGTAAAACAAATTTATTTTCCCATACGGACAAAATCATGTCCCCATAGGTTGATGGATACACCCGATGTCTGCTGAAAGTATTCCCCACCAAAATACACATAGTTGTATTTAAGCACCAGTTCTAATAAGTGCATAACGAGAACCACATAATTGTTGGTGACACCTGCACATGCCCATAATGCCTCTTCCATCCAAGTCAGACCAATTATGGATGGAATGACCGAGAAAAGATCCACTACTACATCTATAGTAACAAACAGAAGGTCAGTTCTAAACAAATCACTAGTGATCCCTCGTAAAAATTCCCATGAATCTTTTAATAAATGTTGCTGCTTGCCCCATAACTGCTTTAATTTCCAGTCCAAAAATTTGGAGAGGTTATGGGTTTTAGACCCCTGAGCAGCAACAATAGGTCTCAAAGGAGGGTCTATGGCATTTTTATGAATTTTGGGCACTCCAAAGATGGTGGGAACTTTGGGGTGTAAGTTACTTAGAAAAGAGTAAAGATCCTGCTCTATAACCTCTTGATCCAGGAGGTCCTGGATGGCCATATCAATCTTCCTATATGACATGTGTACCTCATTTAAAGAGAATGGTGTATTTGGTGGTATCATTTAATAAATCATGCATTTTTGCCTCGTATATCATCTGATCCATGATGACAGTACCGCCCCCTTTGTCAGGTTCCATTATCCGGACGGAGGTGTCACTACTAAGGTCAGTAAGAAGGGCATTCTCTGCCTGTGTAAGGTTGGAATGGTTTTTAAACCTACCTACTTGACTCCGTATCGTGTGCACAATCCTACTCTCCAAATTGCTGATTTGTGGATGTAATGGGGGATTGTAAGTGCTGGATTTTCTAAGCATAAAACAAGGAGCCATATTGTCAGATCCTAGGATGAGTTGTAAATTAAGCTTGCACATGAGCAATTTGACATCAATAATGGTATTGACCAAGTTGTAATTTCTACTAACCCCTTTGTAAATAAAGAGAACCAAAGTTCATTAATATCTGTGTCACTATAATTGTAAATGTGATACCCATTAAGTGTGTATTTAAAGAAATTGCCAAGTTCTGTGACCTCAATATTCCCATGCTTCACCATTCCTGATTCTGATCTCTTCTCCATCCCCTGCTTTTGCCCCCGGCATTCCGGGGGGATCGAGGTGCTGGATATTGCTTGCTGCTTTTTTGTTGGTTTGGGTAACCTTGGGGAATACGTACATTCTGTAAGAGTTCTTGCTACTGAACTTACATTTTCTATTCCAAATGTTCTCATGCTTCTTCAGAAATCTACTCGTTATATTTTTCCTTCTATAAGGGCCCTGCGATACATCCTCCCTATTGCAAATTAAGTTCCAGTCCCAACACATCAATAATATTCCCTGCTGAAAGCTTTTTATTTCTTCCAAAATTCTCTTAAGCTCCATAACAGTAGTTTTAGGTGGAGTATATATACATACTAGTGTAATCATCCTTCTTTGCCAATAACCCCCTTATTACCACAAATCTACCATTTCTTTTTCTATTACTACAGCAGATCCTCTCACAATCTGTATTTTTACTCCTTTTTTCTTTGTCCCCGATATGCTACTGGTTGTCCATTCTGAAACCTTTTCTTTGCCAAATTCACATGGTCATTTCTATCCAAATGTGTCTTCTGTAACATTGCTATTTGTACCCTACCCTTTATTAATAGAATTTAGTGCTCTTTCCTTTGTTTATTGCTGCAATACCATTTACATTCCATGTTAATATTGCTCAAGCAGCCATTCTGATAAAGTTATTACTTTCGTATAGTCTGTATGGCAACTTTTCAATACATTTCCAACTTGCAAGTTACGTGCGCCTTGATTGCCAGGCTGATCTTGCTTGCAGTTGCTGCTTCTCATCTCTGAGCCCAGGTCACATCTTCCCTGACTTTTTGCTCAATAAGTACACACACACACAAAATTTTATACCCAAAGTCTTTTTAACACACAGTAAACACACAAAGCTATATATACTTTCCAAAAAGGGGAATTACCCCCAAAACAAGGACAGCTGCCCCAAACAGACAGATATATGAACAGACTTTACTTATACTAAAGCTAGGTACTCATTCCTCCAATGGAGTTCTGGAAGTTTGGACTGTAACTTATAATAGGCGGAGCCTAAACTTTTTGAAATAATCAAATTATGCCTTCACATTTCAAGCAAATGTTCTTATCTCTGTTAGAATACAGGTTAATAAAGATGCACAAATGTCAAACTGTTCAGCACAATCTATTTAGACAGTGATGATATTCTTTTGGTTCTAGGTCTTGAACTGGACTTTATAAGTCACAGTAAACACAGTAGCTATTAATTTGGTAATATTTTGTAAATTTATAACATCTCGGCAATCATTCAAGTTGCACATACAAGTCAAGTAGCATTTTATTTACCCAGCTGACAGCTTTCATAAGATGCTGCTGTGCTATGTGGTTGCCGACATATTTAGAAAAACATGAATGTTATGACAATATAAATAAATATATGAACAATTAATTTATCTTTACCTGCACTAGACAGAGGTTAAATATCGATAGTTTTACTTGCCATTTTGTAAGCTTTAGATGATTTTTTTTAACACTCTGGATCTAGCATGGTTTTGGAATTATTACTGGAGATATGAACAAGCAATATTTCACACCTACAGGCATCAGTAGGATGCAACTCCAGAAACACCTGGATACCTCAACCAACTGTAATGAGTTAATCATGCAAGTGCATGTTGTAGCCTGTGTTCAAGTCTTGCACATCTACCAGCTGCCCTTGTCCTATCACTACTTTTGTTTCAGATATGAAAAACACCTTGTGTGCTCTCAGTAGACTTTTATTCATAAGAAAAAAAGTGCAGTGACTACCCTTATATGAATAAGCTAAGTTGTACACTGTTGTATTTAATGTACTTGAGTAGTAAGGCTGATGCAGATGCAACTAATTACAAAAATATTTACTTCCTACAGGTCCAAACAATTTATTTTGACTGACTTGTCTGCCAGTACCCTTAAAATACTAATTATAGAGTTTCTTACACAAAAGACTTGGAGCACATTACTCAGTCCCTTCCTGATTAACTGCTGCCATCTCCAGACTATCAACAAATGAAAGCATGTGCTGATGGCCATCTTGCAGTGTAAAAATGTAATTTCTTACTTTTATATTGCCATCATAAACAGCAGCCACTGATAAAACCCCCACCTCATATTTAAAACACCTCTGCATACTATGCAGCATTACTTTACAATATTTACAATTTACTTCAATACATGTATTATATAAAGTAATAAGAAATAAACTTTTTTTCTACTAACAAATATATGCTCAGTCCTTCACTGCTCTTCTAAAAAAACAGGCCCAACAACAACCCTCACACAAACCATATAACCCATGCCAAACTACAGGTAGAATCCCAAAGCAGCAGGAAAGGGAGGGCAAATGAATAGTTTGGTTTTTAAGGCCACACTAGAAACCACTTTAGAGGCAGGAAGGATTAGTAAAGATACCCTATCCTTATGAAAAAATCAGGAAGAGCTCCACCATATAAAGGCCTGTAATTCAGAAAGTTGTAGAGTAAGTTTTCCAACACCCTCTAAGAAATTGCTTAACAAAGGATGAGAGAATAAAGAGGGGTCACATCATGAGCAGAAGAATGGGCTGCAACATGAATCTTTATAGAGAAAAGACAAATTCACAATATGTACAACCCAAACCACACAACCGCCATTGCTGCAGTCCTTACACTTGGGTAGAATCCCGATGGCACAACTAAAAGCAGTAGGAGCTGCCAAATGCCTGTAAAATTGCAGTGGCAAAACCAGCAGCCCTCTTAGGTAGAGGAAGGGAGGTAATAATAGAAAGTATGCTATGCACTGAACTCCAAGTAGCAACCTCAAAAAATATACTCCCCCCCTGCTACCTTAGAAAAGGTTTTAGAAGGCAGTAGCTCTCCTGTGAGACTGGGCCCAGCTGGACCATGATGGGAATAACAGAAAGCAATACACAACCCAATCCAAGAAATAGTTTTTTGTTTTTTTGCAGGCCCACACCGAGAACTCAGTTCTGCTCAAATAATATCGCAACTGCCCCTGTGTATCCAAGTGTGCAAAATCTTCCATGATAAATATTTCAACTCAGCAGTAGCTGCAGGCTCAAAAAGGTTGTAGGGAGAGTTTCTCCAACACAAAAGATCCCAAGCGGAATTGCTTAAACAAAGGATGAAAACAATGGTGGGTCACACAGTCATAGTGAGCAAGAAATTGCTGCAACATGAATCTTAATAGAAGAGAAGGACAAGTAAACTCCCAGTAACTCAATAAAGATATGACACTTAAATTCAAAATAACATTCAAAACTTGCTGTGGCTGAGACCCTCCTCAGGGTTTAAAACAGAATATGCCAGGCTGTCAGTCAGGTGAAGAGTGAAGTTTGACATTGAAAGGCCATGGGCTCCTCCTACAGACTTTCTCCAGTAGTGTGTACCAGTGCTGTCGCTGTATCTGGAGCTATTACATGAAGATTGCTCCAATTGAATGAAAGAGCATCCACTTTCCAGGCTGTGGGGTGAAACTTTGTGCAAAACTTTGGCAGCTGGTAGTTTAGTGGAGAAGAAAAGATCTATGTCTAGATTTAGCTGTAAACTGAGAGCAGTCTCCCACAAAATTATTGCTTTGTCTCAGTTAGAATCAACACCTGCCCTGTGACATTCCTGAGCCCACCACAAAAATTCCTTTTTGATACAGGTATTATATCTGAATGACAGTGTCATATTCTGGCAGCGCTCTGTCCATACATTTTAAGATACCATTGGCATTGGGAAGCACCAGAATACTAAGATGCATGAAAGGCTTGGCCAAGGACTGTCCTTGCAGTCAGCCTGGACTGATGAGACAATTGATGGAAGTAAGGCCATCTGGGATGCTGTATTCAGTCTAGCACATGTCCTGAGAGGGTACTAGACTGGACTTTATTTCGCTTCAGAATACCCCAGGCATCTTAGCACTGCTATCACATAATGTAGACGATGAAGAAAGTCGTTCTTTCCCAGCCAGAATCAGGCAATCGTCCCAAATAAGGATAGATCTGTATTCCTTAGCCTGAAAAAATCTAATACTGAGCCCAGAACGATAGATAAATCCAAAATTGGTCTCCACGTGTTTCCCTTCTTTGGTAGGACTAGAACAGAAAAGAATAAAAATCCCACTTCTGACAGACTCTATTCTTTGCTGAGGAGGAGCGTCTGGCATGCCTCTTTGAAGGAGGCAAGGTATGGAAATAAAACCTGACCCCTGCCCTCACCAGACTGTGCAGGTGAACTCCCTAGACTGGGAATCCCCTTGGTAGGCCAATTTCTGCTAAACTTAGGAGGCTGAACTGGCAAAATCTTTAACAGTCTGCATTAGCCTTGCCTCTTCCATTTTCTTTAAGACTGCCTCAACAAGTGAACCAAACAACACAAAGGAGCATCTAAAATCCTTGTCTTAACATGGTCAGATAAATTAAGAACTGACCCAGTGCAGCCACCCACCGCAGGCAGGGCCTGTACAGCACAACCACATTGCAAGAATGCAGTAGATAGTTTTGGTATTTCAACACTGACTAACAGTTTCTGGAGTCGCCCTAGGACTCTTAAAAAGATAGGCTATGAGCTTCAGGCACCTATATAACCCCTCCGGTTTAACAGGAGCAGGAGGCAAAGAATCAGGATTAAGAGAAGCCTCTGCAAACACATCCTCCACAACATCCAGAACAGAGGTATAGCCCAAGGCCTAGAATCAGAGAAGTCCTGACCTTCCCACTTAAAATGCTCCCTCATGGAATGAAGAGTCTCTGAAAGAAAAATCCTCAGGAGGAGAAGCAGAGGTAGAATCATCCACATCAGAATCAGAATAAGGAGAATACTCCTGCAAGTCTTCAGCCGAGACTCTGAAACATCTGAAGCCTGCTCAAAACTCCCCAACTCAGGTTCCAAGAACCTCTAATCAAAGTAATCAAATCTTCTGCCAGAAGCCTTGGAAACAGAAGGAGAAGGCCTAACACCCCTGGAAGGGGGAGGAGGCTAACCTGAAGCCCCTTCAGCCTGACCTGCCTCCTGAGAGGCCACATCCTGCAATAACAAGGTCTTATCTGTTTCCCACAAGAAATACGTAAGGACTGCAGCAATGTGAGATGAAGAACATCAGAATATGCCAAGCTGTAGATGCAGAGACTGAATCCTGACATTGAGGAAGTGACGCCTCCTAGAGGAGACAAAGCGAATTAAAGGTAAGGTAGAGGGAGGTTCCCTTCAAACTCCTCCAGAAGGGTAAGTACCAGTGCGTCGAGCCCACCAATCCGGTGCTATCATCATGGGATGATGGTTTTGTCTTCTCTTCAAGACAAGTTGGGGAGGAGAGGCAGAGGGAGGAGGGCATAAACATGAAGATTGTTCCAACTGAATGATAGGATGAAACCTTTTGTGCAAAACTTTGGCAACTGGTAATTTAGTGGAAGCGAACACAGATCTATGTCTCTGCTGGAATACATGAGGATCCAATTTCCACTCGTGAGGATCCACTATCTGTCTGCTCAACACATCTGCTAAGGAGTTCTGTGGTAAACTGAGAGCAGTCTCCCACAAAATCATCGCGTTGATGTACCACATGACACTAGTGCTGTCTGTTTGAGCCCACACCTGCCCTGGGGGGGGGAAATCCTTGAAAGCCATTAATGCAAACTGGACTGCTAACATCTCCTTCAAGTTGATATGCAAATGTTGAAGTCTGACAGGCCACGTGTCTTTGCACATTTCCATTGAGGTGTGCTCAGAGAGTCCCTTGTTTAGGTGACATTCCTGAGCCCACCACAAAATTCCTTCTGAATGCAAGGTATTATCTGAATGACAGTGTCTAGATCTTGGCAGTGTTGTGTCCATACGTTTTAGAGATACCATTGAAGCTTCCTCATATGCAGTTTAGGCTTGAAGGACTGTCTTTGCAGTCAGCCTGGACCGTAGAGACATTTGATGGAAATAAAGAGAAAGGCTTCTTTGTTTGTCCGCTGTATTCAGTCTCACACCCAGAAAGCACATGTCCTGAGAGGGTACTAGACTGGACTTTGTTTCGTTCACAGAATACCCTAGGCATCTTAACACTGCCATCACATATTGTAGGTGATGAAGAAGTTCGACTTTGTCTTGAGCAATAATCAGGCAATCGGCCAAATAAGGATAAATCTGTATTCCTCTTAACGTGAAAAGGCTATCACTGGAGCCAGAACCTTTGTGAACACTCAAAGGGCAATGCAGAAAACTGATAATGTAAATTTGTACCTCCTGCAACTGGGCCTGATAGGAACATGAAGATAAGCCTCTTTGAGATCCAGAGTTACCATCCAGTGGTCTTTTCCCAACAGAGGTAAAAGCTGTTGATCTTGAACTTTGGAATGTCCAGATAAGTGTTGAGGATAGATAAATCCAAAATCGGTCTCCACGTGTTCTTTGGAACTAGAAACAGGCGAGAATAAAATCCTAGGCCCACTTCTGACAGAGGAACTGGCTGTATAGCTCCCATTTGAAGAAGTAAAGAAATCTGTTTGTGAGCCTCTAACCTTTGCCGATGAGGAACATCTGGCATGCCTTTGAAAGGAGGCAATGTATGGAAATAAAACTTGTAGCCTCGGTATATAATGTCCAATACCCATTTGTCCTGGGTGACTAAAAGCCAGTTTTGCTTGAAAAGAGCTAACTTTCCTCCCAAAGGAGCTGCCAGGCAAGAGGAATCTGGCAGCTGAAAATGCAGGTCATTGGGCCTGTTTACGAAAGGACTGGCCCCTGCCCTCACCTGTAGACTGTGAACTCCATGTTCTAGGTCTGAAGGAACTCTGAGCTCTAGATCTGCCCCTAGACTGAGAATCAGAAGAAGGGTAAGTCCATCCTTTAGTAGGCCAATTTCTCCTAAACTTTGGAGGTTGCACCTGCAAAAAATCTTTAACAGTCTGCATAGACTTAGCCTTGTCCTCCATTTTCTTTAATACAGACTCTACAGGAGGACCAAACAAAACTTCAGACTGTAAAGGCATCCAGAATTCTAGTCTTAACATGCTCAGACAAATTCTGATCCTTAAGCCAGGCGTGCTTGAATAACTGAACCAGTGGCAGCCACCCTAGAAGAAGCCTGTAAAGCATCAAAGCCACACTGTAAAGAATGCTTGCCCACCTGTTCAGAGACATGTACCAAATCCTGCAGTTCTTTACACTCAATACCCTCTGCTAAAGCATCCACTTTAGATTTTAGCTGAGAGAGAAGGAAATTCTGATATTTCAACATATGAAACTGGCAATTTAAAGCCCTCATTGCTAACGTGAAGAGGTATACACCTTCTTACCCCATCTATCCAAAGCTCTAGCTTCCTTATCTAGAGGAACCGATTTTACAACAGAAGCTCCTGACTAATAGTTTCTGGGTCTGCCCTAGGACTTTATACAGATATTTATGAGCCTCAGGCACCCTGTAATACCTGTCTGGTTTGACTGAGGCACAGAATCTGGATTAAGGGAAGAAACATCTTGAACAACATCCAAAACTGGAGGTATAGCTAAGGGTCTATGCTGTGGTAAAACAAAAATTCCCTAAGCCTTTTCGAATCAGAGAAATCCTGTCCTTCCCACTTAAAATGCTCCCTCATGGAATGTAAAGATTCTGAAAAGAAAAATCCTCAGGAGGAGAAGCAGAAGGAGTGGAATCCTCTGCATCAGAAAAATCTTGAATGTCTTCCACAGAAGACTCTGAATCATCTGAGGCCTGCTCCAAACTTTCCAACTCTAGCTCTAATCAAAGTAATCAAATCTTCTGCCATTTTTAATGCTGCCATTTTACATTTTTAGGCACTGACCCTGAGGAACCAGTACTGACACCAGAGGAAGGCAAAACAGACCTGCCCTTAGAAGGAGCCTTAGAAATAGTAGCAGAAGGCCTAACCCACCCAGGCACAGAGAAGAAGAGTAACCTGGAGGCCCCCCCTTCCGCGACCTGATCCCTGTGAAGCCACCTCTTGCAAAATCAAAGTTTCTCCCTGAGTCTCAACAGAAACTGACAAATCATCCTGCCTAGGCTTCACAGTTTTGTCTTGTCCCAAACAAGGAATACAAAGTGAGTGGTAATATCTGTTTCCCACAAAATACAATTATTCACTTTTTCTGACATCCGTAAATAACTGAGGCAAGAAAAACAAAATATTGGTCTGAAACTGTCATGCTTTTTTTACCCTGCTGGACGCTCTGATGTCAGATCTGAGCCACCATGACGCGCCTAATACTAATGTATTGACCGACCGGACGACCGAGGTTATATCAAAGTAGTAAGGACTGCAGCAATGTGAGATGAAGAACATCAATAAAGTGGGAATCATGCTTTACAGTCTTCCCACCAATTTAACATGAGCCACAAACATCCATCCCGTAAAGCAAATTCTTTCAGAAGTACAGTTCTTGTATCTAAACTGCATCTAATGAGAATGACACTTCACAATTCTTCCATGTATTTACCAGTTTTACATTACTGCTGGTCTTCATCCTCATCATCTTAACCTTCCAGCACCAGTCTCTGGTTCAGGTCCAGATACTCCTGATTTTCTCATCAATTCCTGGGATTTTTTCTGCTGCCCAAACACTTTTCTTTGGAATGATGGAAAAAGCTTCACTGGAAATTATCTCTGTGGACTTTATTTTAAAATGAATGAGAAGTGGAGTCTCCTTCAGCTAAGAGACTCGCTCTTTGTTGGATAAAGTTTATTTCCTCCTTAGTCTGCTCCACTTCCAAAAATGTCAGATCCTTCAGCAGGTTATAGTAACTTTAAACACATACCTGCCTTGTTGACCTCCTCTGACTGCAGAGGTAAGCTGGCCTCTCTTCTGCCTATGTACAATAAATATGTATTTTCCACAAACACCTTGGTAGTCCTAATTTTTTTAATACACTTCCCTTCTGCCATAGTTTTTTTCATGAGTAGCTCTTTCTGCTGGTATGACTTCAGCTTTACTATTATAGGCTTTGGCTGCTTTTACATGGCTAGATTTGGACCACAAAGAGGATGTCCCCTTTCAATTAACAAATCCTGTTTTGAAATATCAGGCCAGTTGCTTATTCAAACTTTCAGAAAATGAATGCAATCCATTTCTTCCAGTTTCTCTGGTATAGCAAAAAAGCTCAAATTTTCTCTGTCTGCTCTTGTCTTCTAACTCTACTTTTTGAAACCGTTCTAATTTAGAAACCTCACAATTCAGATAGCCTCTCTCTATCAGCCTTTGATTTCTTCAGTTTTATCAGCTCAACTGATAGCTATTTAAAGCTTCTCTTCTTTCCAGCATTTTCATCTGACGTTATAAATTTCTCCAGTGTCTCATCTTAAACAGCTATGGATGCATTTGATTTATTTTTCCTCTAAATTACTGGAAGTCATCTCCTGTACTAAAGTTTTTTAAAACAAACTGCTTTTTGCTGAACAGCTACAAGGTTCTTTTCAACCAGAGTTGTTTTGTCCTTTTCCCTTTCTGGCTGATTTTACTTGTCCAGATTTCTTCTTTGCTGATAGGCAAGCAGCAAACTGACTAACCAGTATCTGAATTTTACTTAATTTTTTTAATTTTTACTGGCTTTTTACACCATTTTCATTTTTCACATCTGGAGAACTCTAATCAACCTATTGCTCAGTGTGCAGCCATTCTGAAACATTCTGATAACTCACATTATCCTTTACAAGGTCACAGAAATTCCACAGCCTATCTTGGCAGCCAGTGGACACAAGTCTTTTAAGTCCGTTTGGGAGAGGGTGAAGGTGCATCTCAGAATGCACTTGTTCACTCACACATTACATGAGCATCTACAGACAGTTTGGGAGACTGCTAACCAATCTACTGCATGAATGCATTTAGAAGGTGGGTGAAACGGGAAAATCTAGAGAAACCTCATGTGAACACAAGTAAGACATGCAAACTCCACACAAAGTACCTCAACCAAGAATCAAACTAGAGGACCTCTTGCTCTGAAGTGACAAAGTTGCCTGTTACACCACTGTCTTGTCTTAACCAGAAGTAAAACCACTGTGTTAAAAAAAAAAAACTGAAGTAGTACACATTAATTACCACAATCCATATCAACTTAAAGCACAAACCGTATTCATACATTTGCTGCTGCAAGATCAGAATTCATATATATTCCTCATGTTCACACTCACACACACTCTTCTATGGAATACAAAGGTGGTCCTTGCAACTTGAACAATAAAACAATATTGTCTATTCGGCTGTCCTTTGTTGTAATGCAACTGTCTTTTGAATACTTCAACCAAATTTTACTCTCTTATGCCTTAAATGACTATGCAAAAAACATATCTAATTAGTGAAAAACAGTTGTATAAGCCTCATAACTTGTTACTAAAACCATACTTACCACAGTAACAGAGAATGCCAACTATTGTCCAATTGGGACAGACATTTATCAGCAATGTTTCTTCAATGAGCAACTCCTCCCAAGACCATTCCTGAACTGTAAACTCCACTTAAGATGAATAAATATCTCCCTCTCTGTGTCAGAGCTAGTTCAATTAAAGTATTCAATTTTAGCAACAAAACTTCAGGGACAGTAAATCTTAGTATGAATGTATTCTAAAATAAAAAAACAGTCCTGATGGCAGGAGCAACATTATTTTTCTTTCTTTTTAAACAAAAAATATCTTACCCAACGGTTCCTTTTCAAAGTCTATTCTCACAGTGCCGGCTATAGCATAGGCTATAACCAGCTGTGGAGAAACCAAATAGTTGGCCCGAGTGTTGGGATGTACACGACCTTCAAAATTCCTGTTTCCAGATAACACTCCAGCTGCTACAAGATCCCCCTGTGGCAGAAAGACAAGGGAGTGAAAAACAAGCAATGGTGCTAAGGAAACAGAAATTTTATTAAATAACTCAGAAATGAAAATGAAAGCGGTTGTGTTGTATACCAAGATGTTTGTTTCCAAGTCTTTTCTAGTTATGTTTTTTCCCACCTGCCATCAAGTTAGCTCTCACTGACTTTCCTCAGCATCCATAATCACGCTAGACAGAAGAAACAGGAAACTTTTTTCTCACTGGCATACTCTCTACCCCATCCTCCAAGTATGGTGTGCAATGCTGTCAGGGCATTTTACATCTGGTTGTCAGAAGTCTGCTGCACTATCACTCTACCCCATCCCTGCATTCCTGGATTAACAGCTGTCAGTTTTCACAGGGTGTACAAATGTTGGAGCAAAATATTTTTAACTTGTTCAGACCGGCCAGGCTAATATTAATAAGGTGTGAAACTATTAGAAGCCAAAAGGCTACACAATAATCACTTGGAGTACATCAGAGTGAAACACTTAAATATGAATTCCAAGCATTAATTTGGAAGAGCAACACTTGGCTTAATCTGTTTTTGCCTTACATTTAAGTAGCTTAATCATGGTACTGAATGCGGTGAATCCATTAATGTGATAAACCTGCGAAGCACTGTGTATGGAATTGCCTTGCTACTAATAATCAGACAACCTTCAACTCAAGTTAAACATGCAAAAATGAATTATTATTAACTTTTTGCAAAGAAAATATTTCCATATCATACCATGCAGGCAACACACCCTTCCAATAAGACATCATCATAAGATCAAGGCACTCTTGTTGGTAATTCCTTTCTTTTGACCATCAAGTCTCTTGTTGTAGCTTGAAAATCCTGCAAATTACCTCAGCTAACTTCCAAAGGTATCTGTCCTCTAGATTCGGTCTTATTTCTCCTTTATTCATCTCCAATCAGACTTGTACATGGACATAAACACCCATTTTGTCATCATTCTCTTGATGCATATCACTTAAACTGAGATGTCACAGTATAAAGATCAACGGCCTCAAGACCCTCAGTTATTCAGAGAGTGGCAGCCTTCTCAATATATTCCATCACTTACAGACTCCATGGTGAGCAATGTCTAGCATCTTGAGTCATGAAAGATTAGACTCTCTTTGGCCTCTTATTCCTTTGTAGAACAAATGGTTCCTCAAATATTTGCACAAAGGACCTAAACTTTCATAAAAACATAAATAAGACACACTGGCATGACATATTCATATTCCTCACCTCTGGAATAAACTTCCACTACAGGTCATGCACAGGATCACCCTTATCTTCAGGGTAAGCCTAGATAATTGGATAGAAAGCCTCAAATTCTTCCCTGGTCTTTTCTGCCCTCCTTGAGACTGATGAGAAATTTTGAATATGGTTTACTGGCCTGACTTTTAAAAGTTGGTAGACTGATTGTTTACCACTTACCCATGAACTTAATCAGAGTTGGAGACATGCTGGCAATGTGAACTTAGTGCTTGCAGCTGTATGGAATTGATGCATTTTTTTATCAAGTTCATACTGAGAAATAGGTTCTAGAAAAACAAATGATTTTAAAGGTCCAAGCTTTAGTCACTGTTGCTAATTATCTTCTCAAGAAGTCACTTCAACTAATTTGAATCTGCTAGATTTTTTTTGAAATAGTGATACTGAATACAATAGTTTGAAGTTAAAACTTGGGCTTGCAGCTAACTCTAAGAATTCTTCTCAATCTGCAGCTTTATACCATCTAATACTGTATGGATGTGTGTGCGTGCTCCCTTAAGTTCGCTTCGTGGTTAATGACATTTGATGAAACTAAGCCAAAAAATTCAAACCATGAAATACTGAAAAGGGAAGCAAAAAAATCTGGCCTGGCAAATGCCTTCCCCTTTTAATGACAGAACACGGACTGCACAAATTGTAGTTGGCTTTCTTGCTGTGAAGTCTGCATATGGATTTCCACTCTCTTTCTCCCTTTTGCCTGCATATGCAGCATGACATGCCCAGCTATCCACACTGTTCCTTTTTCAATGCCAGCACATTAAAGCTTACAGCAGAGTCCATGTAAAGATAAGTCATTCCATTCATGGCCTAGGTGTACACTCTGGCATCTGCTGGTCCCTCCTCCAAGTTCACAAAGAAGAGATCGAAATACCTCATGGAAACAAATCAAGGAAACAGACAACATAGTTTCCAGGACAGCCCTCCCGAGCAGAGATGGTGCAAGCCCACTGAGGGGCACCATGCCTGCCTCAGCTCTGATGTCATCTCCAGCAGACACTTTTCATATATCAGCTAGGTCCACTGCTGCTTTGCAGATCTCAGTTTCTAACACTAGAATCCTAATTACAGGGGGGTGCAGCATTCCCCTGCATTCATGCCCATGAAGAAGTACCTGAGGACTGGATAAAGGTGACAGCTGGCTGCCTGTGTCCTGCTGTTCCACTGCCACATCTAAACACAGGCTCAAACTTCCACATCATCTGGCTGTTGGTTTGTTCCAGCCACAGTGGCATGGGCTTGACACCTACTCCTAGCAGGACTTACTGTGGCAGAGTATCTTGTGGAATTCATGAAATCCAAGTGACCATGCCCTAAATAAAACTCTTGCTTCAAGTATCTCTCTCTTGGTACAAGAAAGAGGGCTGCTTCCATACCTCCTGAGAGACTTTTGATTCCTCAGGCTCTGAGGAGGTAGAGAAGTTAGCCCATGAAATCCAGCTCTATCTTTACTTCTACATTAACTCTGAATCTGAAGGCACATTGATCTCAGCCTCACCACCTGAGAACATTTCCTTTGGGGACACCTCACAGGATGAATGAGTTCCAAACACCTTGCATATTGGGCAATCTACCAATAAATGTCCCAGCCTCAGGCACATTACACAGAGATTGTTGGTGCCTTAAGGCAGGGCTTTGTGGCCACACTGGAGCATTTTTTGAAGTCCTTTTCCATGGAAATAACCTGTAAACCAGTACCACAAGGGCGAAGTAAAACAAATAAATACTAATTAGGTTAAATAGTACAATTCGTGACTAGAAACAATTAAGGATGTGATAAAAGGAGATACTCAGCCCAGCTATCTGGAATTTTGTAAATAATATGTCATTTGTGAATATCAACAGGATTCATACAAGATGTTTGTGTTACAACTGTATGTTATGTGTATGTTACACTGCTGGTACAGAAGTGTGTTGAAAAGGTATTTTGTAATGTACTGTGTTTAAAATGGATCCACAGTGTGTCCTACTGGAAGAGAACATAAATGTACATACAATGGATATATTTTAATAGTGGAAACTGGAATACAGAAGGTTAACTTCAGACAAAGAGCTGAAATTAAATTATTTTATGGCTACGCTGAAATTAAATTATTTTATGGCTACGCAATAAAATATGATATTTCTCAGTTTCAGTGCAGTAAGGAGACAATGTCTAGAACTAGGGAACTTTCAATATTGTCTTGTGTTTTATTGTTTTATGACTTCCACCATCTGCATAATATCTGCAGTCTATGTATTTTAACAGGCAGATGCTAAATGCTACCAGCTGCCATTGATGGTTATTTTGGGCCTGGGAACAAGGAGTCAGATGACAAGCAATGATGTCATTCTGCAAGTTATCCCCGCAGTAATATTTGAGATATTAATTTGGGAAGTCTCTTAGTGAGAGACAACATTCTGTATTATGTCGTGGACCTGAGATCAAGATTCACTCTCGGCAGAAGGGGGCATAGCTAGTAAACCTGTGCCAGCCTTTCTCAGGTAGGGGTGTGTGTGTAAAACAAATCTCAAGTGTGTGTGTGTCAGCTACTTCTGCAGGGACACGAAGCACTGGTTGGACAGATAGCTTGGAACCCTGGCTAAGGAATAAACTCTACAGCTGTGCCAGTGGGGAGTCTTACTGGGAATCAGGAGAAAGAGGGAGAAAACAGCCCCAGACTGACTGTGGTCTGTGTGCTCTTAAAGAAAATTGCACTTGATGCAGAGAGCTGCATTTGGAAATACTGTGTGTGTACCAGTCATCCTCCCAGTGCAAGTCCCCCACTGTTGGCAGTGGTGGAGATTGAGGCTCCCTGATTACCAGTCCAGTGGCGGGGCTTCACAAAGGATACCAAGAATAGCCAGAGTTGAAAAATGAAAACTACAAAGGAGACTTTAGGCTTAACACCTATCAAAGGCAGAAGGGAGAGTAAAAACAACTAAAATTATGACAGAAAAAGTTAAAAGGTTCAAAGACAGTAATATGAAAAAACTTATGAAAGAATGAGCACTTAGCTTTTACTGGCACAGATCCATCCAGTCGCTAAGGTGGTACAAGAGATCGAAGGGTACAGTCTCGACAGTGCATTGTGGGAATGATGCTGAAGGCCAAGGCAAGGAGCATTAGCAAAACGGCCAGATCGGATCAAAGGAACATGTCAAATGGAGTGGATGAAACAGGATCACAAAATGTATTGTTGCCGACAGCGATTCTAATATACTGACAACAGCTATGTTTTAAGAAACAACCTTCAATTGAAATTTTCCAGCAGTAAACTGAAATTAAAGCAGAAGATATAACAGGTTTGCTTTGCTCACTGCTCTGAACAAAAGTGCAGGGACGTGGTGAAACCACTAAAAATAACAGTGAAGTCAATGCTTAAGTCGCACATTAACAAAGCTTTGAAAATCATCTTATGTTAATGTATGGCAGAATGTGTTTCTGCTGATTAGCAGTAGGACGGTGCCTTTCTCTGGGTTTAGACAGGTATAATTTATTATTAGTTCGGGGTAGGTATTTCATTAGTACACTACTAATGTTAGCAAAATATATTAGTCTAAAATAAACTAAGGCAAGCATTTTTTCATCTTAAAAACATTTTTAAGAAAAATACAGTAAAGATGTTACCTTCAGACTACAGCTAACTAGTGGCCTGCAGGCCACATTCTGGCCCACCAAAAGATTTAATGTGGCCCTCAAAGGTCTTGATAACATTTAAAATAAATAGTTTGTTTGCAGTTAACTGGTCCTGATACTCAAAAATTGAGTTCCAGACTTCCCAGTTAATTGTTCACCACATTAGTATGTCTGCATTCACACTGAAACGGTAAACAGTGCGGTCCCAGGATGGTTTCCGATTAATTTGTTGATACTGTCTAATATCATTGGTGATCATGGTGTTTTGTTTTTTTTTGCATAGTCTGCAGAGGCTGAATGATGTGTGTGCGTGTGTGTGTGTGTATGTGTGTGTGTGTGTGTGTGTGTGTGTGTGTGTGTGTGTGTGTATGTGTGTCTATGAGTACTTATAATCCAATTATGCGTTTGCTTGCATTTGTATGTGCTTAATGTTTGTAGGAGTGATGCATTCTTGTGTGAATGAAGAGGGAAAGCAGAGACTACTTTTGCTTTCCTGTTCTCAGTCTTGGGTTTAATTGCTGGAGCAGGTCTTCAGACATGTAGGCAAGGATAACAGCAATGCTCATCCTTCAACCACTGAAAAGTACAGCTTCATACATTCCTACTTAACTTTCCTAAGGATAACTGTCCTTTTTAGGATTTTTACAGAGACAAGTAGTAGTATATAATCACCTCTGATGCAATGAGTTGAAAATCTTGTAGCTTGGGCTTAAGTTCTGTATACCCAAACTGCAAACTTTTAACAGCTGCTTGGAACTCAGAGTTCTAGGGCTGGAGAACAGACATGGTCAGGAAGAAGAGATTTTATATCCAAATGGGTAATTCTTCTCAGCAGCCTACCCATTCTTCTTGTCAAGCAGTGGTCTCAACACATTCAGGTGGAAAGCATGACAGGGTACACATTTTTGCATGTGTTACTAAATGCTACAGACTACAGGCAGAGATAAGGAGAAAAATGGCACAGCAAGTACCTGGAGCAGAACACTAGAGCTCGTGAGGCTCCTAGCAGTGATAATCATAGTGAAACCATACAAACACTAGCTGTAATGACCCTCCACCCAGATAAAGACTTTGTGAAAGTCTAGAGCATAGCTATCTAACAGGTGGCCTGCAGGTCACAATCTGGCCTGCCAAAGTCTTTTATGTTGCCTGCCAATGCCTTGATAAAAAAATTTAAAATAAATAGTGTGTGTGCAATTAATTGGACCTGTCAATTTAAAAATTGAGTTCAGGACTTACCAGTTAACTACTTAACACATTACTATGTGTGCACGCATACTGAAGTGGTAAACAATGCAGCTTCAGGATGGTTCCTGATTATTTTGCTGATATTGTTGAACACTGTGTATGATCTTTGTTTTTTTTTTTTTTCGCAGAGTCAGCAGTGGTTAAACGATGGGCGAGTTGTGTGTGTTTCTAGGAGTACTTTTAACCTATTTGTGTGTGTTTGCTTGCATTTGTATGTGCCTAATGTTTACAGGAGAGATGAGTGCTTGTGTGAAGTGGGAAAGGAGAGTGACTGCATGCGTGTGTGTTTGTATGGGTGCAATGCTTGTGTGTGTGTCATCTGTAAGAGTGATACATGCCCCTGTGAAGTGGAAAAGCAGAGAGGCTGCGTGTGTGTTTCTATGCATGTAATGCTGCTGTGCGAGTTTTGTTTGCATGACTGATGTATGCCTATGTGAACATCGGATTCAATATGTGTGTGTGTGTGTGTGTGGGGGGGTGTTTGTATGCATGACTATGTGAGTTATTTCAAAGTGTACAAGATTCCTTAGTTTACGACTTGTGGTGTTCTAAGGGGCAGCTGCATTTTTATCATGTTTTTCTGGAGGGGTGGATTTTGTCAAAGTGTACTTGAGTATAGTTTGGAGTGTAGATGCTGAGAGAGGTGTGTGTGTGTGGGGGGGGACTATGGATGCATGTGTGTGTTTGGGGGGGCATATCCACACAGCTCAACTGCAGAAAATGAAAATAAGAACAAAGTCTCTTGTCCACATTTTTAGCAGGATGCTCTTACTTTTAATCTACTTGCAAGTGTGTGGATGTTGAGAGGACTGTGTTTGTGTGGGGGGTGGGGAGGGGGTTTGTACCCATACTTCTCAACATCAAAAATGATGTAAAAATATAAGAACATTACAAAAAAAGCAGCATAAAATATGTAGACTTTAATGAAGTATACAGCAGCATTGCTCCACACAAGGCTGTTTATATTTGCTTCATAAAAAGGGAGATTTAAAGATATGTGCACTCATTACTGTTGCTCTAGTATACTGGTCATGCGGTGGGGTTTTCTGTGCAAAAGCTTCAAAAATCACATGTAATGAGGGGGAAATACGTGGAGGAGGATGCAACTCAAAAATAGGGATACACCTCTCTCAACTGTCCCCAATTGTCAGGGATAAACCCTACTTTTTGACTCAAATTTGAGGTCTGTCCCTCTTAAACCCTTTTAAAACTGGTGACTGGTGGAGAATTGCACTAAGGATGGTTATCAAGAGTTATAGACCTTTTAGCTCAGAAAATCTATATTAATTCCCATTCTTTTATTCTGGCAATGTCTTGCGTTAATGATGCTAATATTTTAAGTGTCCCTGATTATTTCTGGATTTGTCCATGATAATGCTGAGATTTGTCCTTGATTAGTTGAGAGCTATGATAGGGACATCTCATGCAGGGGTCAATCAATCCCAAAAATAGGAATGTTCCTGCAAAAAAGAGAAACAGTTGAGAGCTCTAGCATACCTCTGAGCCAGCAGATAACGAACAGGAGCCAAGGGCTGGGAAAAGCAGCACAAGCCTACCTGAGATAACAATGGAGGCAAAGCATAGTTACATTCAGCCACAAATCTAAGTATTTAACGGTAATAAATTTTAATTGGTACTGAAGTCTTCTGTGACGCCCGTGCCCTGGCCCTGCATTCAAGGAGCCTCAATCCTCACCACTAACACCAGTGAAGGGCATCTCATATAGGAGGAAAGGATATCAAATACATGCAATAAAGTGCATTTTCCCTTAACAGCACACAGAGATCAGTCAGTCCGGGACTGGTCGCTCCCTTGCTCTCCAGGTCCCCAATAAGACTCCCCACTGGCACAGCTATAGAGTCCAGATCTCAGCCTAGTGGGCAAGCTAAAACCTCCAGCACCCTCTCTGTCCAACCAGTGCTTCGTGTCCCTGCCCACGTAGCTGACGCACACACACACACACACACACACACACACACACACTGAGAAGAGTTTTATACAACCACACAGACACTCCTAGGGAAGGCTGGTACAGGTTCTCCACCTGTGCCCCTTTTTCCCCCAGACTATACAGTAGTACCAGCTGCCACCACCCACTAATATTTATCAGCTACTCAAAGGCCCTTAAAAGAGTGTCCCATTATTACTGTGCAGTATTATTATCCAATTGGTAGTATAGCCCAGGGCTAAAGCTATTAAGAGTGGCTTTGTACAATTTTACCAAAGGTATGCAAGTACTCTAAAGAGCTTAAAGTAGCTCTACAAAAACAGCCACAGTTGCAAGGGTTTAAAAATATTTAATAACAAATAGTTAAACACAAGACAATACTTTTTACTACACAGTGCTAGTCAAAAGTTCAGAGATCATAGAGAGATACTTAAAATAATTCAGTAGTACAGTTCTGACATCACAGCAAAACACAGTCTAATCTTTCTAGTTATTTCTAAGAGAAAACACAAGTCTAAGATAAACTTGCATATAGAGCAAGACAGTGCTGGTGAGTTGGATGGTCAAGACAAAAATGCTTAATGCTCTCTGATTCTCTCTGTTTTTAAAATCACATTCCTGGTTCACATTACATCATTCTTCACACTTCATGGGTTCCCAGGCTAACAGAAACTACATTTACATTCTTCACCTTTGGATAGAAACCTGAGCAATAAAGGACATTTATACATGCAAATTCTAGCCATTAACTCTGGCCTTAAAACAATAGCAAGAATTCCTTCATCTACACTGGTCGGAGCCGTGTTTACATCAAAGGGTCATAACATGCTTTACTTGGTCAGTAGAGTGCAATGTTACATTATTTCCAGTTCCACATGTAACCATTTAAGACAACAAGCCTGTGGTTTACATTAATATTTACAAATGACAGAATTATCTATAAAATTCTATCTAGCTAGGCTGGTAGCCTTCACATCTTCTATAGATTTTAATTATTAACGTATAACATGTAACATATATGAATACGAATTAGCATTTAATACTACCATTAAATACCCATATTTCTGGCTGGCTGTATCTATGTTTCAATTACCTTTCCTCAGTGTTACCTGTAGTAGACATTCAAGTATTTTCTATATTTAATAATTTTAACACTTGAATATGTTACTTTTGCTGCTTCCAGTAGGAATGAAAAGTACTACATAGAAAACACAATTGCCAAAAATTATGGAAAATATAAGCAGATTACCAAACAGATAGTGTAGGGTAAAAGACCCTACACTAGGATAGAAAGTGTAAGGTAATAACATTACTATAATGGAAAACATACTAGACTGGGTTTTAAACTCTCTCCCGCAAGAAACCATATCATTAGGCAATTTTAATATTGACTGGTTTAACTGCTCCAGTCACAATCCCTCTACCTATATTAACCTATATGGGTTTACCCAACTGATGTCATCCCCCACTAGAATCGCCAAAGCATCCCATCGCAAGTCCATTCTTGATTGGATTCTTATCTCTAACCCCCCTCTCGCACACAACTCTGGTTGTCTACCTGATAGTTTGTGACCGTCAACCAACCTATCTAATTAGAAATAGACCCCAACACATCAACCAGACTATCTTCAGAGCAGTAAGAAATAAAAAGACCTTTATGCCTAATAAATTCATCACTGCACTGAAATCTTGTAACTGGACTCTCCTAAAGCAACAGTCTCTTGATGATGCTGTGCAGTACTTTAACTCAACCTTCTTACAAATATTAAACAGTCATGCACCCTGCAGAACCATTAGAATAAAAGGACAATATGCCCAATGGCTAACTAAAACTACAATGAAAGAAAGAGAGAAAGGCTTGGATACAATTCCACAAAAGCAAAACCATTACTATGAGACAAAACTACTCAGAACTCCGTAACAAAACCAAAAAAACAAATTAAACTTAGCAAAACTAACTACTATAAAAGCATGCAAGACAAATATGCTCACGATCCTCAAAGATTCTGGGCCACAATAAATACTATACTTCAGCCAGGAAAATCCACAACTCCATCCCCTGTGACAGTAAACAACCATGACAACATTCCAACACAATCCAATAAGTACCTTACTGAAACTGTTCAAACCCTAGCCAATGCCCAAATTAATGCTAGTAACCCCTCAACAACATCTACCAGAACCCACACCAACATAAAAGACAATTCCTCCAACTTCTCCCTGCACCCCGTATCCACCAAGGTTATTTCTAAACTCCTGCACAAACTCAAACCAACCACTCTAGCTGCTGATAACCTACCAGCGCAGCTCCTTCAGATAGCAACTGAAGCCATAGCCTATCCTGCTGCTATACTCTTCAACAGGTCTCTATCTGAATGCATGGTACCCACCTTATGGAAAACATCACATATCATACCACTACACAAAGGAGGTAACTCCTTAGAGCTCACTAATCATCAACCAATAGCTATTCTATCACCCTTATCCAAAATATTAGAAAGAGTTCTTCATACCCAACCAATGCAGCATCTCCAAAATAACCTAACTAAGGCACAGCATAGCTTTAGACCCTCCCATAGCACCATCACTGCACTACTGTCTTTCACTAATACAGTGAACCAATACAGAAACAAGGGTATTTTCATATCTTCCATATCCTTAGACTTATCAAAAGCTTTTGACATGGTTAACCATTATATGCTTCTAAAAACTCTATCCACACTAAACATCAGCCCCTCCTCTATCTCATGGTTCAGCCACTACCTATCAGACGGTCAACAGGCTGTCCTATGGCAAAACCAATTGTCCCCTCTTTTACCAGTATCCTTAGGTGTCCCTCAAGGCTCCATCCTTCATTGCTTTTCTCTCTTTTTACTAACCAGTTCTCTCACTCACTACCTCAGTAGTACAATATGCTGATGACACCACTCTATGTGCCACTCCCACAATAAAAGAGTTGCATACCCTAACCCAAAATAACTTTACCTTAGCTGAAACATGGTATACTAACATAACCCAAAATAACTAGTTTAGCTGAAACACTGTATACTAGCACCAAACTCATTCTTAATCCCAAAAGAACAAAACTTATTCTTTTCAGCCCAAGTAGGTCCCCCTCTCCAGATAATTTTTGCATTACTTCCAAAGATAATATCCAAATCAGTCCAACCTCACACACTAAACTGCTAGGTGTAGAAATTGATAACAACCTGAGATTTGACATCCACATAGCTCAAACCATCAAGAAAGTAAACAAAAAGCTTGGCCTCCTCTACAGGAACAAACATTTTATCACTAGACATACCAAAGCCACAATAGCAAGGACTTGTATCTTGTCCATCATCCTCAGTCCTGACTAACCTCCGCCAAACTGATTTAAACAAAAAGGAATCTTGCTACAACAAGACTGTCAAGTTTGCTACTGAAGCCTCATACAGATCACATCACTGTCTATCCCTAAAGCAGCTTAACTGGCTTAAGCTCCCTCAACTTCTGCTACTCAGTCAATTGTCAGTAGCACACACGTTATACTATCTTCCTGACAAAACCCCTGCACTCCAGGATCTAATTCAACCCTATACCACTGCTAGACCCTTTAGTTCTACTAACCAGAACCTCATAAAAGTCAACAAATATAAGAATGATGCAGGTAAGTCTCTCTTTGTTGGCACTATTACAAGAGTCTGGAATACACTACCTAGCCACATAACTTCTAATAACTCTACTATACAATTTAAAAAGCTCCTGAAAACCCACTATTCTAACAACTGGGTATGCTCCTGTTACTCCCCAGGGTAAGACATAATCAATGATTAAAATGAGAGTACTGTTAAAATATTCCAACTCCCTGGTAAAACTTCTATTCAGATTATACCTGTAAGTATGTCACCACTGTAGATTTTTATTGTATAGGTCAAGGACCTATTTATTATATAGTCAACAAACACTATCTGCGGTCAGTAACAATTACCAATCCATGTCTTCATCCTAATACTATGTATGCGTTTGTTTTTGCTTAAATTCCACAGAATGTTTTATTGTTGCCTTCATTTTTTGAATTATTTCTTACATTATTGTGTGTATAATTCTTGTGTGTTTAATTTTACTTATGTAATGTATCTTTTGGAGCTTTTCTCCCTGGGCTTCCACTGAAAAGGGACCTGTGTCCAGCTGGACTTTCCCAGTTAACAAATGTAAAATAAAATAAATAAATAAAAATAAAGTAGACTTTAATGAAATGTACTGCAATCACAGAAAGTCAATTTATTTTTGCTAATGAAAAAGAGAGATGTACAATGTGTATCTTTTCTATTAGGAATGCAATTAGAAACAGCTTGTGTTATGATGTCTAGGCCTGTGTCACTGTTTTGTTTTCAAGGGAGAAGTGAGTAAAATTATTATTGAAAAGTAATCTGCCTCGACTTGGTGGGATAGTGGAATTTGTGAATAATTCATTGACTGTAATGTTTACTGTTAATAAGTTGTATATTCTTCCCTGTGTTGTGTGCAATATTTAACAGTAAACTTCTTTATGTGGGTGTGGCAGGGGATTTAATCTTTGTAAAAATTTACTGATTCATTTGTGTGAGTTATTTACAAAGGTACTTTACTAACAGTCATTATAACTTGGGTGCATCATTCTTAATATGCATTATGAGGGTAAGCGCCAGAATTAGAAGTTATGTACTCACCATAATGTTCCATCTGAGTAGGTGTATTCATTTGTCTGCAACCTGTGGGTTATGGATCCGATATCGGATCCGAACCGGCATGGTTTTCCAGCTATGGATCCGAGCTCTCAGCTCCTCCCCTCACCCATAATGCCCTGCTCTCCCTACATGACCTCAGATCGAGTTTGCCAACAATAAAAATACCCTGAAAAGGGTAACACATAATATGCAGGAAACTGAAAAAGGCCAGGGGGATAGGAGGGCGGGATGGTTGCAGACAAATGAATACACCTACTCAGATGGAACGTTATGGTGAGTACATAACTTCTAAATCTGAAGTAGGAGATTCATTTGTCTGCAACCTGTGGGACAGAGTCCCCAGCTACCTGAATCTTGGGCGGCCATCATGGAAGGATATTCCGGAGCACCGCAGAGCCAAAGGATGCTCTACCCCTAGATGTAATATCCAACTTGTAGTGGGAAATAAAGGTATGAGATGAAGCCCAAGTGGCTGCTGAACAAATATCATCCAGAGGAATCCTAGCTTTAAAGGCCGCCGAGGTAGAAACTGACCGGGTTGAATGGGCATGTACTCCCTCCGGTGCGGGCCTTCCAGAAGCTTGATAGGCCAATAAGATGCACTGTGAAATCCAGCGTGATAATGAGACTTTGGAAATTGGCTTGCCCAAATTAAATTTAGCAAAGGAAATAAACAACTGGTCGGATTGCCTATGACCAGCTGTCCTGTTTAGATAAAATCTAAGTTGCCTGTGAACATCTAAGGAATGAAGCTTGTATTCACCCCTGTTTTGATATTTAGGGAAGAAAACAGGGAGGTTAATGGATTGATTAATATTTGCTTCAGAAGCTACCTTAGGAAGAAAGGACGGGATGGTCCTGAGGTATACACGGTCCGGATGAAAGACCAAGTAAGGAGGCTTGGCTGATAAGGCTTGAAGTTCTGAAACTCTCTTGGCTGAGGTAATGGCTACTAAAAAGGCCGTCTTGAAAGATAAAAATTTTAGATCTACCGTCGCCGCAGGTTCGAAGGGGGGAGCGGTCAAGGCCTGAAGGACCAATGAAAGGTCCCAAGGAGGAACCACTTGCTTTACAGGGGGGCCTGAGAAGAAAAGTACCTTTTAGGAAAATCTTACACAATTTGGCAGACATCAGTGGATTGGAGTCGTGACCAATATGATAATGAGAAAATTGCCGCAAGTTGCACTTTGACCGTGGAACTGCTGGCACCATCATTAAAAAGAGTGGTTAAGAAGTCAAGCACCAGAGGAAGGGGAACTGTGAAGGGGTTTAGACCTTGCCGCTCCGCCCACATGGAGAACCGTTTCCACTTGCTGCGGTAAACTTTCCTGGTGGATGGTTTATGAGCCGCCACCAGGATGGCCTTAACAGGAGACGAAATACCGGGAGTCCTGATCAGGAGTGGAACTGGAGCAGCCAAGCAGTCAGCTTCAGGTTGTCCAGATTCGGGGCTGATAAGCGGGATGGGTGTGATATCAGATCCGGAATGGGATCTAGAATCCAAGGAGGATTCACTGAGTGAGACCTTAGGAAAGGGAACCAGATCTGTCGAGGCCAAAATGGGGCAATGAGAATCATTCTGCACCCCAACCGAGAGGCTTTCTGAAGGAGTTGAAGCATCAGAGGCAAGGGGGGGTAAGCATAAAGAAGACCGGGTGGCCAAGCATGCACCAGAGCGTCTCTTGGGGTATCTCCGGGAGGAGGTATTAGAGCGAAAAAATTGTCGCACTTGGTGTTTGAGGGAGACGCAAAAAGATCACAACAAGGAGTTCCCCACCGTGCGAAGATGCGTTTCGCTACCTGAGCATTGAGAGACCACTCGTAAGGGGTAAGAATGGTGCGACTGAGTTTGTCCGCAAGGATGTTGGACCGACCCGGAATATGCGTTGCTATGAGAAAGTGGTTGGTGGAGATTGCCCATTCCCACACTCTCATGGCTTCTCAACAAAAAGGGTAAGACCTGGTTCCTCCTTGCTTGTTGATATACCAGACGACAGACATGTTGTCCGACTGAATCGCAATAGTTCCCAAGGGAAGAAAGGCCTGAAGTGCTAGCAACGCTAAGAGCACTGCTCTCATCTCTAGAACGTTGATATGCAGTAAGGTCTCTGAATCGTTCCACGTGCCTTGGACCGTCTGGCCTGCAAAATGCCCCCCCCCCACCCGAGGCGGGAGGCGTCCGTGGTCACCGTGGTGAGAGAGGGAGAAGCACAAAAGGGGCGGCCTCCATGGAGATCTGGAGAGTGGAGCCACCACAGGAGGGACCGCTTGCAAGCCTTGCTGATCGCAATGGGATGATGCATAGGAAGAGCAAGATACGACCACTGAACTAGGAGTGTCCATTGAAGGATGCGCATATTGAACCTGGCGAGAGGAAGAAGAGCTATTGCTGCCGCCATGGACCCTAGAGCCCTCAGGACCAACTCCGCCGGAACTGAGCTGGAGTGGAGAATGGCCCGCACCTGGAGCTGCAGATTCTGAATTCTGTCCGCAGTGAGGAAGGCTCTTAACCGTCTCGTGTCTAACCTGGCACCTATAAAATCTATGAACTGCGTGGGTGCTAGGTTGGATTTTTCTGTATTTATTGTGATGCCCAGACGGGAGCTAGATGGAGAAAGGAGTCTCGCGCCAATAATAGTAGATGCCTTGTTGGAGCGGTGAGAAGCCAGTCGTCCAGGTAGGGAAGACCTGCACCCCTGAAGCCTCAGGTGGGCCGCTACCACTGCTAATACTTTGGTGAACACCCTGGGGCTGTGGTGAGACCAAAGGGAAGGACCCGAATTGGTAGTGACTGGCTCCCAGCCGAAGCGGAGAAACCTCCTGGAGCGCCTGTCCATTAGTATGTGGTAGCACGATCCTTGAGGTCTATGGAGCACATCCAGTGATTTTCTCCCAGAAGGGGGAGAATAGACTGCAACGTAACCATTCGGAACTTCTCCTTGGGAACTGCAAGGTTCAAGAGTGAAAGGTCTAAAATTGGTCTTAGATCCCCCGTCTTTTTTGGCACTAAAAAGAACCTGGAGTAGAACCCTGATCCGATCTGGTCTGGGGGGACGGGCTGGATGGCTCTTTTCTTTAGTAGATGGCCAATTTCTGCCAAAGCGGCCTCCCACTGACCGGGTGGAACGTCGGGGAGGGACTTCAATTTTGGCATGTGACGAAAAGGGATACGGTATCCTCTGGATATGATTTGGAGAACCCAGCGGTCTGATGTTATGGACTCCCATGCTGCTATGTGCTCCGAAAAACGTCCCCAGACTGCCTCCAGAGTGGAGCAGCTGGGCAACCCTTCAGGGCTGCTGCGCGGGCCGTTCAGAGAAGGGTTCTCTGGACCCGAAGTTCCTGGGAGCCCCTCTGCCCTGGGCGGCGTCCTCCCTGTCCTCCTCTGCCACGGAAGGACTGGTTGTCCGGAGCGGGTTGGGATTGCTGCGACTTCCGGAACCACATCTTCTTCTGGCCCTTTTGGTTCCTAGAATAGGGCCTCTGGGGCACAGAGAAGCAGATTCCGACGGCAGACAGCGTCTTCCCGTCCTTTTCGCTCTGGGTCAGGGTATCACGAACAGTTTTGCCAAAGAGGGCAGAACCATCGAAGGGGGCATTCGGAAATGACGCCTTGAAGGGCTCCGTGAAATCGCAATGACGGAGCCAGGCCTGACGTCTGGTAACTAGGCCTGCCCCTGCAGCTCTAGCGGCACCCTCCGTAGCATGGGACAGTAACCGCATAGAGGTATTCGTGATGGATCTGAGAGTGGCCATACGGGTGGAGTGCAACACTTTGTCCTCCTCCGACATGGACTCTGGGGGGGATGCAGCGTATTCCTTGATAAGATCGCGCTGCATCCTAATCACATGTGCCAGGTAGTTCAGCGCCCTTACTGAGAAGGTCGCTGAACTAAACATCCGCTTCCCCAAGCGGTCCATCATCCGAGACTCCTTGCTCGGGGGATGGACTGAGGGACTCTCCTGAGCAAGTTCCCTCTTGGTGGCTGCCGCCGTCAACATGGCATCTACCGGAGGCCCCTTACTCCAATGGGCACGGTCAGCCGGGGGACTAAGGATACGGTCGGGCCTCTTTGGGATTGGCTCCACGGTGTCCGGTTCCTTCCACGCCCTGGTGGTAATCGGGTCCACCAGGGGGTCGGCAGGAGGGGACACCCAAGAGGTAGACGGGCCCGCTTCAAATGCCTCCAAGAACACGGACTCGTCCGAGAAGACTTGGGGGCAGACCACCCCCCCCTTATGCGGAGCATTTCCATGATGTCTCCAAAGGAGACATCCTCAGGGGGTGATCTTGGGGAGCCTTCCCCTTCCTCCAAGTCCGTGTCTTCAGTGAGAGACTCGGGGGAGTCTATGTGCCTCCTTTTGCACGTATGCTTGCAGGGGGCATCCTCCGTGGGGCTGTCAGAGGACTCCTCGCAAACTGTGACCTGTTCCAAAGGAACAACTTGGGGCAAAGGAGCGGGCTGTCCAAATGGCCGGATGGTGGAAGCCTGGCCCAGTGCAGATGGAGCGCGGGACGGAGCCAAAGCAAGTGCCGGGGGTCCGGAAACCCTCAACAGGGCCCTCTCCACTACATCAAAAGCCGAGGGGGAGCCGACCTCGACCAAAGGATCCGATAATCGGCTCCCCCTGGGATCCGAGGAGTGGATCGGAGCCGGCGCCAAAGCGCTTGGATCTGAGGGGACAGTGCGCTCCGACACAGACGACGCCGAAGGAGCACTGATCCCTCCGGATCCGAAGCTCGGATCCAGGCTCCGAGAGTTCGGATCCGAAGCACTCGAGGGCAGGGTCGGATCCGAAGTACCGAGTACTATCGGCGCTGACCCACCCCGGCTCCGAAACTGCTCGGCTCCAACTGCTCCGAACCCAGGTAGCGGGTCGGAGAAGGAGCTATAGGTTTAAAGAAAGGGGTTGAGCTCCCCCCCAAAGGGGGGGGGGGCAAGAGCACTCCCATCTGCATCTGGGCCTGGATGAACCTTCTCATCATCCGGTCCAGATCAGCATCCGATAAACTATAAGTCGATCTCGACGAGGCTACCGAGGTAGGCCTTGAGTGCCTCCTGGATAGCCTCGACGGAGATCGGGTCTCCTCCTCCTCAGGTCCCGGTGAAAAGCACACGGGTGACCGGAGCTGAGGAGGGGGAGAACCAGCAGACAAGGAGGCCGGAGGAGAAGCCCGCTTGGCAGGCGGGGCCGAAACAGAGGTCTCGGCCCGCTGCTTATGGTGCTTTTCCCTCCGGTCCTTCTTTCTAGCTTCCCTCTCCTCCAAACCACTACAGGGAGGTTGAGTCCCAGGAGGAGGGGGAGCCGGAGAGGAGGGAACCGTAGAAATGGTACCCCCCGAAGGAGCGGAAGCCGGAGCCGAGTCCGAGGGCAAAAGTCCCGCCAGGACTAGCTTAGACCTCCGCTCCTTTAATGCCCTGGGGTTGAACCCTGCACAAATGGAACATCCAGAAGTGAGGCGTTCAACCCCAAGGCATCGAACGCACCGAGTGTGGCCATCAGCAGGGGAAAGCTTATGGCCACACTCGGAGCACTAGAAAAATAGCCTTAGGTTGTTCAGACATCCTAAGAGCCTAGCTTTTACTTAAACTAATCTAAAAAAGTAAAAGTAAACTAGTCACACAACACAGGCCCAAACACACACTACGCTACCAGCGAGGGGAGGGAAACTAAATATAAAAAAGTTAAGTAAAATTAAACAACTTTAGCTACAAAAAGGGGAACCTAAACTTTCACACAAAACTGTCAAAAAAAGTTAAATTTTAGCAATAGAAAATCTCAATAAAAGCACTTAGCTGTAGAGCTCAAGAAAATCAATCTGGTCACCAGCGCGGCAAACTAGATCTGAGATCATGTAGGGAGAGCAGGGCATTATGGGAGAGGAGAGGAGCTGAGAGCTCGGATCCATAGCTGGAAAACCATGCCAGTTCGGATCCGATATCGGATCCATAACCCACAGGTTGCAGACAAATGAATCTCCTACTTCAGATTTGCTGTTACAGTTGTACATAACTGACTGGAGAGAGGGGGGACTGAGAAAATGTGTTCTATGTATTGGTGAAACGGTTAAGGTTTTCTATCTGCACTTAAAATGCATTTCTGGGGGTTGTGTTAGGACTGCTGTGCATAATCAATTGGTGTAAGGTGGATTTGTCTGAGAGCAAAATTTGTTTTTCTCTGTAGTTGTTAGATCACTTTCTGTCTGCACTGATCTTGGTGTTTTTTTTTTTTCCTGTCTGCACTAAATGTTGAGTTTTGAAATTATGAAGGGGTGGCATGATTCAGTTCTTCCTAGCTACTGTAATCTATTTCTTTTGCTTGTGCTGGCATTCATTTTTTTTTTTGGGTGGGGGGGTAATTGAATTGTGGTTGTTTGATTCACTTGCCTTAGGCTCATAGTTTCAGTTTTTTGGTCTGCAATAATATAGAAGTGAATGTGAAACCTTGAAACCAACAGTGTTGGTTTTTTGTTCCATGACTGAGATGCATGTTTTAATGTAGAGTGTATACAAAGCAGATGCATCTTCAGTATGGTAATGTGACCCCCCCCCCCAACCTTTCCAAGTATGGTAAGAAGCCCCTGAGCTAAAAGGTTTGGACACCCCTGCACTAGACCACTACTTGGGGGGTGGGGTGACAGAAATAACTGGGGATCAGGAATTATGGGTTAGATGCATCACTAGAAGCACATCAAAGTATCAGCAATCTTGCTGGAAGCACAACAGTGATATTAAGTTCAAGATTCCATCCTAGTTCCAGTGCCAGACTTGGCCTAACTTTAAAAGTACCACTAAAAAAATTCTCTGAAACAAGACAGCACCAGGTCTTCCCAAACACATCCTATATGGAAAAACAGCAGAACTCACTAACAGTTAAGAGTAAAAAGGGAAGAAAAGGCCACAGTATTGAATGGAAACTCAAGTGGCATATCTAGTAACCGATCTATTTTAATTACTTTCATGCATACGTGAGCAAAGTCCACAGTAAATGCATCTAATAAAGCATTTGTATGTATAATCTACTTGTGTCGCAGTCTTCCATTTATTTGTCTTCATAAGCCCTGCAATGTTTTTCAGCAAAACATTCTTAATTTTTAAGCTTGCAGAAAATGAAAAGCTCAAACTGGACTACTTACCTTGGTGATTGCTTCCACTACAGAATCTGGCAGAGGTCCACTGTTCCCAATACATGTCATGCATCCATAGCCAACCACGTCAAAGCTGGAAAAAGCCAAATATGAGTTTCTGTAAAACTCTTAGAAAAGGAACACACTACCTCAAATACACTTAAACAACACTATACTGACAAGCCATGATGTACGTACAACACAGAGGGCATTACTTTACTTATTCTTCGTTGCATTTACTACTGAGATTTGGAAGGATAAATACTTCATTTTGCCAGATCAGTTATGCAGGTAATCATAATTTTATTCCACTAAGACAGAGATGGTGACCAATTCCAGTCAGACCAAATTCACACTGGAATAGTTGCAGTTATTTTTTTACTCTATATCTATAAATTCAGATTAGAACTGCAGCGGTGATCCACCCCATTCAGAGCAACTAAACTGGAACAACATGAAACCAGTTCCTCAAATACATAGCTAGGATATGAATTAAGACTGTATTACTTAAACATTTTGCATGAAATGAAAACTGACCAGCACAGTGGTTAGTGTTGCTGCCTCAAAGCTCTTGGTTCTTCAGTCTGGTTCAGAAGCTGGGACACTTTCTGTGCAGAGTCAGAATGTTCCCCTGTGTTCATGTGGGATTTTGCCAGGTTCTCCAGGTTACTTCCACATCCAAGAGCTGTTGATTATCTAAACTGCCCAAAGTTAATCATGGTGTGTGTGTGTGTGTGTGTGTGTGTGTGTGTGTGTGTGTGTGTGTGTGTGTGTGTGTGTACATGCCCTGTAATAGGCTGGTGCACTGTGCCGAAGGAGCCTGTATGCCTTTTCCTCAGTGAATAACAGGAAACCCTTCCCCCCAACAATCCTGTACTAGAAGCCTGCACAGAATTAAGTAGGTGATCGGAGAATGAATGGATTGAGAGAAATGTTAACCTTGTTTAATGCTATGTAAATAAAATAAGCCTGCATGGTCAAAGAGGTAATAACCTTGTTTTTTCCCTAGGTGCTTTCTCCCCTGGTGTCCGTCAACTATCAAGACACACTCCCAATTTGACTCAAGCTCATTCATTCCCAAGGGATGGGCCAAATCCTACGTTTTGGAAATCTCCTAGTGAGAGAAGCTTTTGGAGGGGTCATGATTCAGCAAAATAGAACTTCATAAATCACACACAAATGCAATAAAAGAAATGGAAATACACCTTACAACCGGCATGTAATGAAAAAAATCCAGATATTTAAGTACATTTTGCAGCCCTCCCTGACAAAGACATGCACTCCCTTACTTACATATACTAAAAATTCTTAGATTGGCCAAACCTGGAGAAACAGCAAAATGCATTTTAAAGTGCATATTTCAATTTTGCTTTTTTTCTTCCCAGCAAACAGTGATCCTAAGCACACTACTGCTCATGACAGTACAATGAGCAAACCAATGCAGGGAACCAGTCTCTAGGAAATGTACCCTGAGCAAAACTGAAATAGGAAAACTGGAATGAGGCCATTGAAGGACAACAATTTTTTTTTTTTTTAAGTGAAACTTCTTAAGGCATGGCAGTGTGAGTTCGGAGTGAAACAGAAACGGATGCCAGACTTCCCCATCAGCGACGGACATGGTACTGCGAGTTCACCTCAAACTCTGCCAAGTTTTACAGCTCCACCTCTTTTTTTCAGTAGAGAGACACACAGTTGTCCTGAAGTAATGGATGGATCTCCTCTTTATCTGACCTGTTTTTGGTTAGCATTCCCTGTTTCAGGAATAGAATACAAGGTAACAGGGAAACAATAAATATACAAATAATGTATGGACTGGCAGTTTTATATTTCAGGTAGAATTAACACTATATGCACTAACAATCACGGTAAAAGACATCAAGATCCACTGTGCAGGCAATCCCAAAGAGTTAATAAGTATAATCTGTTGCTAGCAGTTAGCTCAAGGCTGCAGAAGAAAATCTAGCTCTCAGCAAGTACTTTTGCTAGTAATCTTGTGGCACCATAAAAGAATGCAGCCAACTTGCATTCTATGTGCCAAATGCCTGCTATAACTTAATACTGTATGTAATCCTCCAAACGTCGTTAAAATATGATGCAGATTGCACAGCTGCTTGCACTGACCAATTCTGCCCTTTTCTCAGAAATGTTCACTTATGCTGCTTTGTGTCTTTCACACTCGGATACCAAAAGAATGTAATCCAGATCATACCCTACACATGCATCCTAGCCCTACATCTTAGTACATCTAGCAATTTATAATGAGACTACCAGGGCTCTAAGACAGCAGAAATAGAGCCGGTCCCATGCACATGTGCACTTCTACTGCCTGCCCACCAGTATTCCTGGTGATGCATCTCAGGGTTCTTCTACGTGCGACTCAAAACCTGCAGGGTAGCCTCAGGTGAAATCCAGGTACAAAAGCTGACAGTTGAACTGTGCTGAGATGACCTACCACCCACTCCTGACTTCACAGCAGGCAATCTTCATTTGTCAATGTTTCAAAAAAAATGTCTTCAAGTGTTAGAAAAGTATTCTGTAAGTTAGGAAGGAGAAATGCAGCAAGAAGTGCAATAGGTTTTGTTTTGGCTTGAATACTATCACATGTTGGCCGATGGAAAAATACTCATTAACATAGTATAAGTAATTTCAGCTCTCTACCGTTTTAAATAATCCATAACACTTTCCACAGAAACTGGCACATATGTCCAAACTTACACCAAAGTACTATATGAGCATTTATATTGCTGCATGGAATCAGGAATACAAGACAGGACGAAATCCTCCTCCTCAAGGAAGAGTGAACTTGTCTGGTGAACATCTACAATAAACAAACTCTATAATAAAAGGAAAAAAATTGCTGTCCAGGACCAAAGAGGAGCATGTGTCTAATTGGAAGCAAGCTCTCCTTAGCTTGAACAAGCAAAGAAGAGCACTAGTGAAATCCTCCAAAGAAACCGAGTCCAAACCGGCCACATCTACCAAAGACAATCATAAGGCTTTCTTCACATATGTCTGCAATCTCAAGGGAAGAACCCAGATCTGCTCAGAACTGGTGGTAAAGGACACCACATACACAGACCCTGAAGATACAGCCAACCTGCTGGCAGACAGGTTCAGTGAAAACTTACAGATGGGGGTGGGGGGGCAGAGGAGTGAAAACAGGTCATCCCCAGTACCTGCCCCTCCCCTTATCTCTAGGGAGCAAGAGATCACTGCCCTCTCAAAGGCAAATAATGCAGCCTCGATGGGTCCCGATAACATTCGAGGCTGCATCCTAAATGAACTCAGGCAGGAATTTGCAGCACCATTAGGCACCCTATTCAACCAAAGCCTGAGTAAAGGCTTCCTCCCAGCCGAGTGGATGACAGCTACCATCATCCCTTTGCACAAAGGTGGAGCCATCCATCGATCCACGATCCAGGAAATTATAGACCCATCAGCCTAACTAGCCTGATCTGCAAGGCCATGGAGCAGATTATCATGGACCTCATTAACAAGGACATTGGCAACCTCTAGACACTTGATCCCACACAGTTTGGTTTTGTCAAGGGGAGGTCAGGCCTATTAAACCTGGTCGACTTCTTTGAGATCGTCAACACCACCAAAGCCACACACGAACGGAAGATGGTGCACACCGCCTGCCTTGACCTGGCCAAGGCCTTCAATACTATTCCCCACTCAGGTATAATAGATAAACTCTCTCAACTAGGCATCAATCCATATGTTACCAGATGGGTAGCAAACTGGCTCACTGACAGAACCCCACCTAGTCAACATACGGGAAGCCACCTCAAGTAGTAGACCCGTAACAAGCAGTATACCCCAAGGATCGGTCTTGGGGCCTCTGCTGTTTGCAACATACTTCTCAGAGCTGCATGACAAATCTGGTGGGCTATGGCTGACCAGGTCTGAAGATGACTGCAGGCTGGGTGCTGTCATCAATTTCCCTAGTGATGTGAACATCCGCCAAGAGGGTCTCACCAAAACAAATGACTGGTACCAGAAACATGGCCTCAAACTGAATGCTAAAAAATGCATCATCATCCCTTTTGGGGAGAATGACGTCCCAACAAATTATCACATTAAAAATAAGGCACTAAGCAAGCAATCAGTCGTGAGGGACTTAGGAACCCAAGTTGATAGCAAACTGACTTTTGACCACCATATTGCCTCCATTGTATGGAAAGCTTTCCACATGGCCCACCTCATTAGTAAAGGTATCTCATCCAGGGACAAGGTGGTCATAACATCCCTGTATTCTTCCCTTATAAGATTGATTATTGAATACAATACCCCTTTCAGCATGTACCTCACAAAGCACATGCACCTGGAGAGACCACAGAGATTCCTCACCCAGAGAATCCAGGGCCTCAAACATCTACCCTACACAGATAGACTAAAACCCTGTCCCTCTACTCAGTCTCATACAGACTCCTCAGAGGTGACCTCTGTCTGGCATACAAAGCAATCTCAGACCCTGCCCTGATGGGACTGTTGCATATCTGCAAGTCAAGCTTCACTCGAGTAACCTGCACACGAGACCTCAACCTGGTCTGTGACATCATTAGGACTTGTTGGCAGGACAGATTTGTGTTCCAGAGACTCCCCCTTTTGTGGAATAGACTCCTTCTCCATGTAAAGCAGAATACCTCATTAAACCTTTCTGAGCGCAACCTAGATAACTGGATGGGAAATAGAAAATACATCCATGGGATTCCACCTAGGTCCCTGCTGGACAGTGGCAAAGAGTGCTGACTTGTTGGAACATGGGCTAAATTCTTGGCTAGGCTTGTAAGGGCCTCAGGGCCAATAGTCTAGTAACTTCAATGATCTTAAGAACATACTGCTGCTTTTGCAGTCTGACATACATTTTCGGTGTTACATGTAGGGGCTCACATTTTCCAACTGAGGCGTATTCCTGGAAGGCCAAGTTAGAGCAAGTGTTACGTAAATACTAAATTACGTGCATCTGTCTAAAGTGTACTGTCCGTGAGCAAAAGCTAACAAAAAACATATTCACTATAGCCAGCACATAAAAAGTAGTTTGTAAAACTCATCAAAAGTGGTATGCACATTTTTCTTTTTCTTTCTTACTTTTTTTTTTTTTTGAAGTGACACTTAAAGTAATTGTAGTGTGAGTGAAACGGGAATGTAATTCAGACTCCACCTACAGCGCCGGGCACAGTAGTGCGAGTTCGCCTCATAGAAAGTTACTGCAAGTTCTGACTCAAACTCAGCTGGTTTTACGGCTCCACCTCATTTCAGTAGACACACACACACACACACACACACACACACACACAGTGATCAGAGCTCTGAATCTGCTCAGTGAAAGAACTCTTGGGCTCATGCAGGCATCAGTTTAGGGTGATGGCAATACATACTTCAGACACTTTCATAAAAAATCCAGCCTCATAAGTGTATTTGCTTATACTGTACCATTTGCTTTCCTTCACACTTCCTTACAGAAATTTCACTTTTACCACATGTAGGGACCATGCACATTTTTTTTTTTTAAACGAGAAAAATCTTTACTACACCATCACTTATGACACACACAATCATACATTTATTTAAATGAAAACAAACCACACAGACACAATCCTAGTTGCAATAATTTTATATCACAAACCATACTGACATACTCCCAGTTGCAAACATTATACATCACTTATAATCTACAGAATCATTTTCAGTCAAACATTACATAGCGCACTTATGTCCTGCCTTCTATTAAACCTCATTCCGCCGCTGTATGTACTACTCCCACAATTCCCATTTTCCATTTTTTTTCTATGTAGTTTGCTCCTACTCTTTTCTAAAGATCCCAATTCCAGTTGTGCTGTTACTATATTCACTACTTCTAGCTAGTACACAGTCTGTTTAGATTTTGATTTCCATTTTCTAGCAATTGCTTTTTTGGCAGCCACCATTATTAGACACAGCAAGGGCTTACCATGTCTAGGCAATTCCGATTCAGTATCCTAGCTCAGAAAAATCATCCTCAACACACCAATCCACCCACTCAGCATCTCCAACAGTTTATACTGCAGGGAATACTTAAAGTCCGCCAACTCACAGCACTCCCAGAAAATATGTTCTCAATTACCTCTTTCATCCCAATCACACCTCCAGCATGTGCTCTCTAAAAGAGGAGAGATTCTCTGGAGTCTATTTAAGAGCATAAAAATATCTATGTAAACATTTCTAAGCAAAAATCCTAAATCTTCTAGGTTTTGTTGCATACTTAGGAGACATGCATATATCCTCCATTTGTAAATTGCTCATCCAATCTCTCTTCCCAATCAATTCTAACCTCCTCTGATTGATTCTTATAGTTATGATGCAATATTTTATATGCTCTACTAATTATTCCTTTCTTAACCATAACTTCTGTTCTAGATTCTACTAAAAATTCTACCAGTGCTGGTTTTTCATTTAGGACCCCCTCTATTTCTTTCTCTTTGCCTATAATCTGTTATCAGTCCTTGATAGGGAAGCCAATCTGTAACCTGGAATCCAAATAAGTTATTGACGTCTTATCATTGTATTATTGTAAACCAAAAGGAGCAAAACTAAGAAAATACAAAGCGAAATGGACGACCAGGAAAAAGTAAAATTTTATTGAGCGCTTTCGTCAATTTTTAACTATGACTTCTTCAGAATAAAATCAAGTTACACACTGAGTCTTATATAACCAGTGCAATAAATCAATTAAAAAGACTATAAAAAGTACATCCACTTTTAAAGGTACAGGCTACCTTAATGCATTTTACTAGCAAGTCGTAAATTTTGACCATAGGTATTATGTCTCTTTGTAACTATATTTTCATAACCGAGAACAAATAAAATCAATAACATTCTTGTCATGGTTGTAAAAAACATGGAATATTTAAATGCAAAAGTCTGCTTTTAATTTTAAAAAGCTGCTAAGTGAAACCATATAATTGAGCCCTGGGCTAGTAGTGGCATTGACCCTCAATTGCTATAACAGTTCTTTATAATCCAGTAAATGGTCAATAGGGCCACCCCTTTCGTCTATGATGATCTGTTCAAGAACTATAAACTTGAAATAGTGACCTGGGTGAAGGTTGATATGTTTGACTAATGCATTTGTAATATTACATTAATCTATATCATAAATATGTTGGTAAATGCGGGTTCTAAAAGCATTTTTGTTTTTTCCGATATAGAAGCACATACAGGTCTGACAAATGCTGGCATAAATGACTTTTTTACTGACACAATTATATTTCTGAAGTAATCTAACCCATCCATAACCTTTGAGTAAAACCCTGTCTCCCTCTAATATGTGCTTACACTGCATGCACTGCCCACATTTAGTCATTTTTCCCAGTCTACCGGTAGTACTTCTACATGGATTTCTTTCAAGGATATTCTTCATGCTAGTGTCCTTTCTGTAAACCACTACGGGGGGCTTCACCAACATTCTGACCTATGCTTTCATCACTGCTGAGGATGAACCAGTTTTTGAAAACAATGTCCCGAATCAGTGGGAACTGTGGGGTATATGTGAGGATGAGCCCATTGTGAAAACGATCAGTATGGTTGTTACTGTTCTCCAACGGTGCACACAATCTGGTAATATCCACTCCTAGTAAGGGATAGAAATGTCTCTCTAATCTCTTTTTAGTAACTTCTTCCAACAAAGGTGTAACACATTCTTTCAGATATCCTCTTCTTAAAAGCATACTCAATAAAACATCCCTTTCCTTCTGGAAATCTTCCATCCTGCTAACCATGCGGGCTAGTCTCACCCCCTGGCCTTTGACTAAGGATCTTTTTTGATGCACAGGGTGCCCACTCTAAAAATGGAGAAGGGAGTTTGAGTATGTAGGTTTGCAATAGATGGCAGAGAAAAATACACTACTGATGTAGTCTTTGCTAATTCTGATATTCACAATAGTGAACTGCATAAAGTCTTAACTCTGTTTAACCGCCAGGGTTGTGAACTGTTACAGACCATGATAAAAAGTTTGTAGCATTGCAAGACACTGTAAGCAAACTTGATGCCACTGTGAAAAATTATGATAACTTTTGTGTTAAACTGAATGAATACAACATTGTTTTTGTTAACATTGATAAAATAAAGGAGAAAAAGTCTAGAAAGTTAACAAGGGATGCCCAGGATTACGAAGGAGGTCTAGCTTATCCATTAGTTAAAGTACATAACAATACTGGTGACAACAAATTTAATAACATTAATGAAGTCAATGGTGAGGAAATTAATGATGAAAACGAATATCAAAGTGACACCACCCCAGGTCCCATCCCTTTAGGACAATCCTTACGGAGGTCAGAGAGAATTCAAGAACAGAATCAACAGTACAGGAGACCTCAGAATACAGCATATCAGGGGGAAATACACAACCCACAACAGTACAATCAAGGATGGGGGAGGGGTAGGGGAGACGAGGGAACTGGCAATAAACTATAATATGTTGTCTGACAATGAAGAGGCAGTTATTATTGTCAATGACCAAAATGACTTCAAAATTTACAACTTAAGTATTGTCACAGTTACTAAGGATTGGGCAAACCTCTTTGAGAGAGGTCTTAACTTTGTACCCTCCAAACATTTTAACACAGAAAAAACTTTGCTTGACGTTATGATTTTCACTAGAAAATTGAATTTTAGTGCCACTACGGGTGGAGAAGCAAACAGAAATACTACCATCACTTCTTGTAAAAAGCCAAGTGTAAGTAACCCTCCATTACATCCCACTATACAAGTCTACCAAAAGATTTGCATGAATGACAGACTTTCTAAAAATCGGAATTCAAATTTATTACACAATTTAACTAAAGAGGAAACCATATTCCTCGATAATATATCTAATAATAAAGCCATTCGAGTCATGAAACCAGACAAGGGAGGAGGGTCTTGTGGTCATGGACCAGGACAGGTACATAGAAAATATGTTAGAACATTTATTTGGGGAAGGGTACCAGCAGATTTCCCTGTAATGAACTTAACATCGCATACAGACATATGGACATGGTTCTTATGGATCTACTTTTGAATGACCAGATATCAGAAGTAGAATTTAACTATTGTACACAAAACAACCCTATGATCCCAACAATATTTGGGATACCCAAGATTCACAAGAACATCTTGCACCCACCTTTAAGATCTATAGTGGATGCAAAAGAGTCCAAGACTAACTATAGCCAAATATACAGACATCCAGTTAAAGAACTGTCTGGGGTCTTTTTCTCATATCATCAGAGTCTCATGGGATTGTGTGAAAAAAAATCAAACAGGAATACGTCAGTGATGACATCATTTTCACTACAATTGATGTCAAGGTCTTATTTAGTGTCATTCCCACAAAGAAGGCATTGAAATGTTTTATGACTTCCTATGTCAACAGACCAAGTTTTTACACACCAAAATACTTACATTAAGGACATTAATGGAACTTGTGTTGGAGAACAGTTTTTTGACTTTCGAAGGTCATTTATTTAAACAAACCACAGGGGTAGCTATGGGGGCAGCGTGTGCACCCGTTTTTGCCAACATTGTTCCGACTCAGTGGGAACTGTGTCAAGTTTTTTCATCCTCAGGGATGTCCCATTGTAAGTTTTACGGTCGTTACCTGGATGACATCCTCATTTTCTGGAATGGAGACCATGACCAGTTGCATGAATTCTTACTGTTCCTCAATTCAAGCACTACATTCCTGAAATTCTCCATGGAAACAAATTCTGACTCCATTAGTTATTTAGATATCAGACTTAGCAAATACTACATAAATAGCGTATTTTTCTCCACCATCTATCGCAAACCTAATACTCTAACTCCCTTCTCTGTTTTGAGAGTGGGCACCCTGTGCATCAAAAAAGATCCTTAGTCAAAGGCCAGGGGGTGAGACTAGCCCACATGGTTAGCAGGATGGAAGATTTCCAGAAGGAAAGGGATGTTTTATTGAGTATGCTTTTAAGAAGAGGATATCCGAAATAATTTGTTTCACCTTTGTTGAAGAAGTTACTAAAAAGAGATTAGAGACACATTTCTATCCCTTACTAGGAATTGATATTACCAGATTGTGTGCACCGTTGGAGAACAGTAACAACCATACTGATCGTTTTCACAATGGGCTCATCCTCGCATACACCCCACAGTTCCCACTGATTCGGGACATTGTTTTCAAAAACTGGTTCATCCTCAACAGTGATGAAAGGATAGGTCAGAAGGATGGTGAAGCCCCAGTAGTGGTTTACAGAAAGGACACCAGCATCAAGAATATCCTTGAAAGAAATCCATGTAGTAGTACCACCGGTAGACTGGGAAAAATGACTAAATGTGGGTAGTGCACGCAGTGTAAGCACATATTAGAGGGAGACAGGGTTTTACTCAAAGGTTATGGATGGGTTAGATTATTTCAGAAATATAACTGTGTCAGCAAAAAAGTCATTTATGCCAGCATTTGTCAGACCTGTATGTGCTTCTATATCGGAAAAAACAAAAATGCTTTTAGAACCCGCATTTACCAACATATTTATGATATAGATAAATGTAATATTACAAATGCATTAGCCAAACATATCAACCTTCACCCAGGTCACTATTTCAAGTTTATAGTTCTTGAACAGATCATCATAGATGAAAGGGGTGGGCCTACTGACCATTTACTGGAGTATAAAGAACTATTATGGCAATTGAGGGTCAATGCCACTACTAGCCCAGGGCTCAATGATATGATTTCACTTAGCAGCTTTTTAAAATTAAAAGCAGACTTTTGCATTTAAATATTCCATGTTTTTTTACAACCATGACAAGAATGTTATTGATTTTATTTGTTCTTGGTTATGAAAATATAGTTACAAAGAGACATAATACCTATGGTCAAAATTTACAAGACTTGCTAGTAAAATGCATTAAGGGAGCCTGTACCTTTAAATGTGGATGTACGTTTTATAGTCTTTTTAATTGATTTATTGCACTGGTTATACAAGACTCAGTGTGCAACATGATTTTATTTTGAAGTCATAGTTAAAAATTGACGAAAGCGCTCAATAAAATTTTACTTTTTCCTGGTCGTCCAGTTCGCTTTGTATTTTCTTATCATTGTATTACCTTTCCCACTATAGTCATTTGCTTCCAATAGCTTGGTTCCTTTGCCAGTTTTCTCCAATAAATTCCAGCCTCCTCTTGCCTATTGTCTATACCCCTAATTCCAGTCATCTCTACCAGCAGAATCTCGCATCTCCATTCCTGTGTTGGCTTAGTTTTTGGGATACTTTGTTACTTTATGGATATAATAATCTGTATCATTATTGTTATCCAAAATCCCAGTCTCTCCTTGTTATCCAAAATCCCAGTCTCTCATTGTTTATTGAGCTTCTCCCCATTTCATCATCTCTTTCCAGTTTGGATTATAGTCTTCTGCTTTTGCTATGTATATGAGCCTTAACTGTGTAGCTCTGAAACACCCCTTCGAATTGGGTAATCTCAATCCGCGCTTTTCTAATGGACGAATCAGCTTATCCCTCTCGACTCTTACAGTCTTCCCCTCCCAGATAAAATTCTTCAGCTCTTTAATTGCTATCCACAACTTCTCCTTTGGTTGATAAAAATATGCCTGATCTGTGTATAAGACTAAAGGGGCTAAACATTTTAACTGCTTGTATCTTGATAACCATATAAAAAAAAAACTTTGCTTCTCATCTTTTGATTTATTTTCTGTTTAGTCTCTTCCCACATATCCTTAGCTGCCAACAATTTACCGCTACTGCCTTTGTTTAGCTTCATTAATTTTGCATCCCGAAAAGATTTGAAATTGTCTTAAAATGTTCCCCAACACTGTAATCTCCATTTCTGGTTCAGTCATGTATAAAATAATATCTGCAAATAGAGCTAGCTTTTCCTGACTACCATACCAATTATGTCCTTGAATTTCTGAGTCTCTTATTTTCTTTGCCAATGGTTCTAAATGTAATGCAAACAGCAAAGGGGAAAGTGAACAGCCTTGCCCAGTTCTTCTACTCAAGCAGAAGTTATCAGAGAGGGCCCCACCCACTTTAATTTTCACCTGCGATCTCTCATATATACTCCTAATCACCTTATAATTGTAGCAGGGAAAGCAAATGCTTCCCATTGCCCTGCTCATAAAGTCCCAGTCTACTCTGTCAAATGTCTTTTATGCATCAAGACCCACCAATAAGGGTGGCATTTTCTTACATTCTGTTTCCCTCTGGATCATCAATGTTCTGTTAATACTGTCTTGCTTCCTCTCTACAAAACCACACTGATCCAGATCTATCACTTTTGCCATTCCTTTAGCCATTATAGATGCTTTATAATCACTGTTTAGTATCAAAATGGGCCTGTATGAAGCTGGATCACATGGATCTTTACCCTCTTTAGGTATTACTGTTATCACCACCTTCTTCTAGGATGCTGACACTTCTCTTAAAAATACTGTTAAACAAAAACTTACAGATCTTTATCAGTTTTTTTCCTTCCTAGCTTCCAAACTTCCACAGGAATACCATCTCTTCCTGGGGACTTTCCTTTAGATTGGTTATACATAGCCATTTTATCTGCTCTCTTCCTATCCGGTTAGTAATTGAGCCTTTTCTACCTCCAACCTTGGCATATTTAATTCTTCAATAAACATTTCTATTTGTACCTTTTCTTGATTTCCATATTTCTCTGCTTTGTACAAACTTCCATAAAATTTTCAAAATATTCCTAATCTACAGGATCTCTTGTTATCTTTCCTTGTTACAGGCTCCTTAAGCCTGGTAATGGCAGTTTCCTCTTTTTGTTGCCTGTGTCATCGTGCTAAAAGTTTTTGCACTCTAGAATCCATCAAAAAACAGTTGCTTAACAGCAATTTTTCTTAACTCGTGCATATTACTAAGGTAATCCCTTATTTTCTGTTTAGCATTCTGCAGTTGCTCCTTTTCTTTTCTGACAGATTTCCCCTATTCTGCAATACTTTTAACATTTGTCAGTCCCTTTAAATAATTCTTGTTACTTCTTAGCCATATCTCCTTTTCCTTTATTTCTACCCTAGTTTTAACTCCACTTTCATTTTATCCCACTCTATAGCTATATTTTCAAAAAAATTCTATCTTCTCTAGTAGCTCCTGAATTAATTCAAAAACCAATTCCTTAAATTCCTCTCTTTTTAGCTGATAAGTGGGAAAGTGCCAGTGTCTCATTTTTATTTTAGGTATTATTGGCACATGATCTGAAATAGTTATTGGGTGCAATTCAAGACCTTCAATTAAATGCATATGTTCCTGTGAGATATGAATTCTATCTAGCCTAACACAGTTTTTGTAACTTGGAGAATAATATATAATTTCACTCCGAACTCCCAGTACTGAATTCACATCTTCCATGCCAAACACTTTCATAAAATTCTTCAAAAATCTACCCGCCTTTGCAATATTTTCCATTCTAGGCCTGCCAGACACATCTTTGCTATTGCAAACCAAATTCCAGTCTCCACCTATAGGTAATATTCCTTGCTGAAAGCTGAGCATTTCTCCCAGAATTTTAAGCTCTGTTATAGCAGTTTTAGGTGGAATGTAAATGCATGCAAGTGTAATCTTCCTCCTTAGCCAGTAGCCCCTTAGTACTATACATCTTCCATTAGTATCTTTCCCCCATCTTCTATCACTATTGGAGCTCCTCTTGCAATAACATAAGTATTCCTCTTTTCCTTTGCCCCAGATATTACGCTGAATAACCATCCTAAAAACCTCTCTATCAAATTCACATGTTCAATTCTTTCCAGGTGTGTCTCCTGTAGCACAGCTATTTGCACTCTACATTTTTTAATAAAGTTCACTACTTTTTCTTTTTTATATTTATCTGTAAGACCATCCAGATTGAAAGACACTACAAAAAGCATCACTTTCTTATATAGTTTTTATTGCAACCTTTTATGTATAACTTCTTTTTTGTGAAATGTCTAGTTCCAAGTTTTATGCTACATGCATATACTGTTCGGCAGGTTGGTCTTTTATACAGTTGTTTCTTGTCACATCCATTTGAGCCTATGCCACATCTTACATAACTTTTTGTTTTTTGAAAGCCCTCAAACAGGACAAACAACCCCCCACCCCTAAAACCTATTAACTTAACGCACAAAACTATGTAGAGCTTCAAATATTGAAGTTTTTGCTTCCTAACAGGAACATAAGTTCTAAGTTGACAGCCTCACATACAGGCTAGAGTTGACCAAAAAAGGTTAGTCATACTATTTGATTTTGTCTATGTTTATAGCTCTCCCAGCTGAGAAAACACTTGAATGCTTTCAGTAAACACTTTCTTCAAGCCATTTGTCTTTATCAAATTGTCTTCTAGTGACATGCAAACCAGACAACTGCTAAGGGTCCTTCTTTACCAGAAAAGAGCCTTATAATATTTAATATTATTTTTCATTTATATGCTTTGTAATGAATTTGTTACTGGATAACGCCTAGGGTCTTAACCCAGTCATTTCCCTATGCAAGCAAGGGAAAAAGCACACATATTTTTGTTTGTCATATTCTCTTAACCAGACCTTTCCTTTTTCTCTTTTTTATACTGCAGTGTCTACATTTCTTAAAACTGAGCAAAGAAAAAGAGAAAAGGGGAACCCCCCCCCACAAAAGCACCTGTTTATATTAGTATCTCCATTGCATTAAAAAAACACTGAGAAAACGTTACTTCAAGTCTAATTGGTTTTGTCTCATCTTTAAAAACTTTCCCAGCTGGGAAACCCCCAACTGCTTTAAGAGAATATTATGTCCTAGCCAATTTCTCTATTTTTCCCTCAGCCCATCCCCTTCCACCAGACTGTCTCCAGTTTCTCTTTATCAGATTGTCTCCAAGGAGACATGAGAACCAGATAGCTATTTTTTTAAATTGCATTGCCTATATTTCTCAAAACTGTGCAAGAAAAAAGAGAGAAGGGAGAAAAAACAACACATTTACAATCCCCATTACACTTAAAAATAGCGTGCAAAAAACACACACCACAAATACAGTACCATTAAGAAAAGAAAATGTTTTCTTTACTTACAGTTAGCTTTCTCCCCTCTCTCCCCCCCCAAAGCATTTTTCTGAACATTAATGACATGAAGTAGGGCATATACTTTAGAGTACCCCACAAATAAAAAAAAATTGACAAAGTCCAATATTTCCAGATTTTCTTGTTCTGTCATATTTCACAAACATAATTATTGCATTGTAACCCCACACTGAGTTACTGATTTTATTAATTAACGTTCTTCTCCACTGCCCAAATCCTGTCTCTGCTTCATTTTGAATGTGCTCTCGAATCTTCTAGTCAACTCTTGTGCTCCCTTCCCTCTCTCCAACATTTTCCACTGACATACTGGAAAAGGTTTCACAGGTACAGTCTCTCTGCGGTATTTCTTATGAGAAGAACAAGAAATAGAATCTGCTTCTGTTTCACAGCTCACTTTGTTGTACAAACTTTTGTATTTCCTCCTTAGCATGCACTTCATCAAAAAATGATTTTTGTCCCTCGAGGGAAGGATACCTTAAAGACAGCTGGATGCAGCAGTTTGAATCTCACACCTGCATCTCGACATTCCCTGAATAGTGGAATGAATTTACTCTTCTTCTGCCTGGTGTACAATTCTCACTCACTCTGCTGTCTCCCACTTTTGGTGTTTTGTCCTTCTGCCACAATTTTGTCAGAATCAACTCATTCTGCTGGTAGGATTGTATCTTTACTATTAAAGGTCTAGGTTGCTTTCTTATAGCTAGGTTTGGAGCATACACACAATGTGCCCTTTCAACTAACAGCTCCTGCTGTGAATACCAGTCCAGTTGCTTATTTGTGCTTTCATAAATGAATGCACTCTGTTCATTCCAGCTTCTCTGGTACAGCTGAAAATCTCAGGTTTTCCCTATGTGCTTTGTCCTCTAATTCTATTACTTCTTGAAACATCTCTTTCTGACTAGTCACATATTCATCCAGTCTTTTTTTTTTATTTTGACCTCTGATTTTTGCAGCTTTATCATCTCATCTGAATATATGTTTAAAGCTTCTTCTATTTTTTCCAGACTTTTCTTGTTTGTATTAATATACTCCATCCATGTTTTGTTTAGTTTAACCAGGGATGTATGCAGCTGTCTTATACTTTCCTGTAGGTTACTGGAAGTCATGTCTGAAAGCTGCATTACTTTTTGCTGAACAGCTGTAGAACTTTCCCCAGGCAGTGTTTCTTCCTCACTTTTTGTAGCCGATTTTTTTCCAGGTCTTCTGTAAATCTTTATTCTTGGCATCCAGACAGTGCACTTACTAGCCATTTACTGAAATTTAGTCAAACACAAGTCTACTGTCTTCTCTGCTGAATTTCTGTTTATAGACTGAGAGAGCTACAAACAAGCTGTTTGTTACTCAGTGTGCAGCCATCTTGGAGGTCCCCATCTTCCTAATCAACCTTATAATATTTTCAGGAAATACAAATGCTTCCATTGCCCTGCTGAAATTCCCAGCTTACTTTGTCAAATACATTCTCTGCATCAAGATCCACCAAAAACAATGGATTTTTCTTGCATTCTGCTTCCCTCTGAATCATCAATATTCTGTTAATTTGTCAAATGTTTGCCTCCCCTCCACAAAACCATACTACCACTTTTGGCATTACTTTTGCCATTCTTTTAGCCATTACAGACATGAACACTTTATAATCATGGCTTAATATTGAAATGGGCCTGTATGAAGCTGGAGCCGATGGATATTTACTCTTTAGGTATTACAGCTACCATGGGTTTCTTCCAGGATGCTGATACAGCTCTTCCTCTTAAAATACTGTTAAACAAAACCTTCCAGATCTTTATCATTTTTTTCCCTCCAAACTTCCACAGAATACCATATTTTCCTAGGGACTTTCCTGTAGAAATATTTCTAATACCGCTACAGTATGTCTTATTCCCTGTAATAGGCTCCCTAAGCTTGGCTACAGCCCTTTCTACTTTCTGTTGCCTGAGTCATTGTGTTAAAAATTTTTGTCTAGTGTTATCAAAACAGTTGCTTAACACCCGATATTTCTACACTCGTGTATATTATCAAGGTAATTCCTATTTTCTGCTTAGCATGCTACAGTTTACCCTCTTCTTGTTCTGTGAAATTCCTCCTATTCTGCAATACTTTAACATTTGCCAGGCCCTCTAAATATTAACCATAGCTCCCTTTCTTTTATTTCCACCTTAATTTTTAAACTCCACATTAATTTTACCCCACTCCCTAGCTATATTTTCAGAACTTATTTCTATCCTCTCAAACAGCTCCTAAATAATCTCCTCTACCCATTCCTTAAATTCCTCTTTTTTCAACAGATAGGTGGGAAAGCGCCAGTGTCTCTTATTTCATTACCATGTGTTTTTATTTTAGTTGCATATACATGTTACAGATATACAGCGACCAAGTAAATTTTCTTACCTGCAAGGTATCCAGGTTTTATACCGTAACAAAGTAAAAAAGGCTATAAATAAGCAATTTAAAGTAAAAGTTGTGGTCTTTCGCTGCTGGGGTGGAGGATGCAAAAGTGCACTGATCACATGAGCTGTTGCAAAAAAAAAAAAAAAAAAAAAAGAGTAAAATCCCAAGATGGCAGGAACTCCCTGGTCAGCCTCAGCAAGAAGCTGAGATCCCTCAAAATCCTTCAAAGCCAGTTATGAAAATAAAATCACCACTGATTCCAAAGACAACCACAAAGCATTCTACAGCTATGTCAAGAATCTCAATGGCAACACTCATATCTGCTCTGAGCTATAGCACAATGGCACTAAATATACAGAACCAACCGATATTGCCAACATCCTGGCAGATAGATTCAGTACTAACTTTACCCCCCTCTCACCCTCCAAAGGGCCCATCTTAATACCGGAAGAATGCAAAACCCCTGTAATCACAGGTGAACAAGTAAAGACTGCACTCTCCAAAGCCAAGAACATAGCATCCATGGGACCAGACAACATCCCAGGCTGTGTACTGCATGAATTACAGAATGAACTGGCACCCCACATAAGTACCATGTTCAATCATAGCCTCACCTCAGGCTATGTGCATACTGAATGGCGCACAGTGATGGTTATCCCACTCCACAAAGGGGGGGGGGGTTGCCACCACGGACCCAGGAAACTACCGCCTCATTAGCCTGACAAGCCTGGTCTGCAAGGCCATGGAACGTATCATCTTAGAGCTTATAAACAAAGACATAGGTAACCTCAAAACCCTGGACCCCACTCAGTTTGGGTTTGTAAAAGGTAGATCATGTCTACTAAACCCAACTGACTTCTTTGAAGCAGTCACTAGAGCCGTAGACTAGGGCAAGGTAGCGCACACAGCCTATCTTGACCTCGCCAAAGCTTTCAATATCATCCTCCACTCTGGAATTATAGATAAACTCACTAAACTGGGCATAAATCCCTATGTCACAAGATGGGTGGCCAACTGGCTCAATGATCGAACCCACACAGTAAACGTAGCAGACTCCAAGTCCGACTTCAGATCAGTGATGAGTGGAGAAGCACAGGGTTCGGTCCTGGGTCCTCCTGTTCGGCATCAACTTCTCTGAAGTGCAGGCCAATACAGTGGGTCTGGGTAGTCAATACAAATCCTACTATGTTGGAAGGACCACTTGAGAATTAAACAGAAGGATATATGATCATAAATATGCTATTTAGTCCAGTGATGAGAGGAATGCATTATGTAAACACTATAAAACAAACAAATGTAAGGTAGACTTTAAATTTATAGTACTTGATACAGTATCCATTGAAGCAATTATTATTAATATTGAAGAAGAACTAGGGTCGTTAGAATACTGCTGGCGAGTAAGGGTAAATGCCTGCTTTTCACCAGGACTTAAACAATAGAAAATAATTTGTCAGCTATCTGAAAAGGAAAGGGTTAAAGCACTAGGAACATGTGTTTTTAGTAAGGTAATGTGATGTTATGTCAGGTGATGGTTTTTAAGATAAACATGAATTTTGCTGCTTACTTCAGTCTAAAGATTCTTTGTAAAGGAGTTGGAAGACGAAAGTGCTTACTGAAGCTTTTACTTTGTTCTTGTTGCATTAAACCATTTGTTTATTCATCTGGGAGCCTGTGGATATATTTTTACAGAGGGTCTTTGGCTAACAAAGTTCGCAGATGACTGCAAACTGGGAGCCATAATGGAATCACCTAATGATGTAAACATTCTACAAAAGGGCCACACAAAGACAGATGCTTGGTGTCAATGTCATGGCCTCAAGCTCAATGCCAAGAAGTGCACTGTCATCCCCTTTGGGAAAAACTTGGTACCCATGAACTACCACATAGGCGGTAGCTCACTAAACACTGGAAGTGGGATAAGAGACCTCAGGACACAGGTGGACAGTAGTCTCTCCTTTGATAGCCACATCGCCACAGTAGTCAGGAAATCCTTCTATGTGGTACAGCTCATCACAAAAGGGTTCTCTTCTAGTCACTGTTCCTCTCTACTCATCCCTCATCAGACCCATTATTGAGTACAATGCCCCGTTTGGCATGCATCTCACAAAACACCTACAACAACTGGAAAGGCCACAGAAATACCTCACTAAGAGGATTACCGGCCTCAAACAGATGCCATACGCAGACTGTCTCAAAAAACTCCGGCTCTACTCCATCGCATATGACCTACTCAGAGGCGATCTCTGCCTAACATACAAAGCTATGTCAAACCCAGAACTGTTGGACATTCTACACTTAATAAACAGTACATGCTGGAGGGATAGATTTCTGTCCCAGAGACTTCCCATACTTTGGAACAAACTACCCATTCATGTCAAGAAAAGCTCCTCATTGGCCCGCTTTAAGAAAAATCTTGACGACTAGATGGGAAATAGAAAATTCACCTCGGGGATCACTTCTGTGGCATTGCTTGACAGGGGCACAGGAAAATAATTTTCTTGGGTGGCGAAAGCCAGGGAACCTTTTTGACCAAGCTTATATAGGCCCCAGGGCCGATAAGTCTAGTACCTACCTATGAACCTATGACATGTAGAACTACGATAATAACGTCTGTTTTTATAGACGAGGATATTTAAAATAATGTCCTTGGTTTAAACAATAGATACTTTCTAACCAAACAGCCTTAAAAATAAGATAAAATGATGAAAGGCATGGAAATGGCAGTTATTTTATTTGCAAAGACAGCTATTTTTTTAATTAGAAAAAGCTTTCAGTGGGAGACAAGAAGTCTACAGGTGCAAGCAATTAATCATGAGAGGGCTGAGCAGTATATTCCAAGTAAAATTTACAAAGATTTTTTCACATATCTGCAAAGGCATTAGCTGTATAGTCATTACTAATTGCTGTTACTTAGAGATGTGAAGTCTGCAGGTGCAAGCAATTAATCATGAGAAGTCTAAACACTTCCTGCATAGTGAAGTGCAAAAAAGTACAGAATAATTAACTTTTAAAGGAACACTGACAAGCAGTTCAGTAAAGAATAAATGAAGCTTGAAACTGTGGGAAATTAATATGTTATACAAGTAGTGGTTTCCCCAGCAGCATTAGTACTTTAAGGGATTTAATATAACAAAACACAATTTGGTTTACGTATTTAAAGGTAGCCACTGCACTTTTTTCTTAGGGCTAAAAGCGGTTTACTAAAAGCCTTTAATTGCAAACTATTTTTATGCCTGCAAGGGGAACAGAGATAAGAAAAAAAAGACGGCAATTAGTTTAAGAACACCATCAGTAACATACACTTCAGCCTTGGTAACTTAGAGTACGTATTGTCTGTGGATTCAGTCGTCAATTTGGAGGACCTGAACCTATCTGGAGAGGTAAGCATTTTTTTTTTTCGAAAATGATCACAGTTTTGTGTGTTTGTTCTAGGTTAAAATGTGATGAAGAGTGGGAGAATTTCTAGTTTTTTTTGTGTGCTTTCACTGAAGAAAAGATTCTTGAAAACTGTAACACAGGTTTAAATGAAGATCAAACAAAGCAACTAAATTACAGATCAGTCTGCCAAACATCAGTGTGTAAACAAAATTTTTACAACTGACAAAAAAAACTCTCATGTATCAGGTTGGAGGATACTCTAACATAACTACTTTGTCCATATTATCATGGAATGTAAATGGCCTTACAGGTACAGAAAAAAGAGGAATACTTCTTTACATTAAGTGCAGGGTGCAAACAGCAATGTTGTAGGAGAGTGTGATTGAAGAGGGGGAAGGTAATAATGGCAGATTTGTGGTAGCAAGGGATTGAAAGGGGAGAAGCATTACACTGGCATTTACGTATATTCCACTAACAACTGCTATTAGAATATTTGGAGAAATAATCAGCATTCAGTAGGCATTTATTTACTGGCGGGGATTCAAACCTGATTTGCAACAGTGAGGATGTTTCAAAGGAACATAGAAAGGAAAATATAACAGAGGGTAGATTTCTGAAAAATATAATGTTTGGTAGTAGGAAAAAATATGTTTGCAGTAGTAGGAACCCAGACAAAATGTAATTAATATTCCCCAAGGTGCAATAAATGGACTAGACTGGACAAAGTACATCTCTCAGGAGCATGTGCTTTTTACTAACATTTTTGACACATCCAATAACTATTTCACATCATGCACATATAAAAATAGGATAAAAATGCAGGATAATGAATTAAAAAAAAATGAGACACTTATCCTTCCCTGTTAAGCAGACAGGAATTTAAGGAATAGAGAAGATTATGGGATAGGTAGTGGGAGGAACAAAAAAGAAAAAAGAGCTTATAACCATGGTTGGGATATGACAAACAGATATGGGAAAAAGTAATAGAAATTATTTAAAGGGGTTGAAAATGTTGAAGTGTTAAAGAAAAAGCAGACTGCTCAAATGATTACTGCTGCAGTAGCCTAAGCTTTACGGACTATATCCTGCATAGGATATAACAGCTAGACAAGCTTGCAGTGCTTCAAAGCACCTTTAATGCATCCAAACCATTAATCAGCTCAAGCTGAGCTGACTTAAAAGATGGGTTTGGGTGCCAAGCACTTCACAGCATTCATGCCAACTGACAGAGGAAAGCTATGCCCTGAAAGGGAACTGCTGGGAAAGAGGAAAACAGCTTGCCCACACTGTAGCATAAAAAACAAAAAAGCCAAAAATGTAGGAGGGAGCATAAAATCCCTTGGCGAATTTAGAGGAGGGGGCTGAAAAAAATCTTGAGATATTTCCTGAGTCAGCTTATTCCTCTCATCACCTTTTTTGAAAACCTCTGCAGCAGTGTGTCCAAAAATAAATTTCTATCCAAAGTGGAATTGAAAATGTCATTTCTGACATCTGGGATGTTCTCAGAATGCAGCCAGGCAAACTTCCTCAAAAAGTACCAGTGCAACCCTGGAAGAAGTACCCATAAAGCTCAAACACACTTAAAACAATGAGTAGTGGCCTGATAAACAGAAGAAACTAAACTATACAAAGCAGCTTTTTCTTCACAAAAGGAAAGTGAAGTCAAAGCAATACTCATCCTTTCACAGGTAGTCAGTATAAACTTAACATATGAGCCAGATGGTTAAGAATTCTATAAATCAAAGGTGCAGAAGCATACACTTTTTTTCTCAAACTTACCAAAAGCATTACCATCCTTAGAAATAGAAGGATTAGGATTACTAAAATTCTTGGCAGCAGATGGATAAGATATAGCTGCTGAGTCAGGTTTAAAATTAAGATTACTGTATAAAATGATGACAGACTGAGGAATTTTGTACATTTTATCTGCTTTTTTAGGTGAAGCAGGCTGACGGTCAAGGAAACCACAGGTTGTGACAAATATTCTCCAATGCTGACTGAGTGTTCTAGAAATTCCAGTTGGAGTAAATCACAGTATTTTCTGAGAGACTCAGAAACCTCAGTGTAATCCCCTGTGAAAGCAATGGCTCATCCTGGAAATAGTGTCAAAGAAGCAAAATCCTTCACAGGGAAGATCAGATACTTACACACTCCTCAGAATTAGAATCCTTAAGGGAAAATAGTGCATCTGTCTTTTCACACTGTCCTACAGATTCCAGTTCTTGTACCTAATCAGGAAAATAATCCCTTTTTGTTTTCGCAAGAAACCCTTACAAGAAGGGTCAATAGCCTGCACTAGAATCGCAGACAAACCCAATAAATTACTCCTGTACAAATAAACTGACACAGAAGAAACTAAATGCTTCTTTTTTGCAGGAAAAACAGGTAACAGAACTGGTTTTGCTACAACTTCCCCAGGGATGGGCACAACATTATGGCTAAGCAGGGGCACATTTCCTGTCCCTTCTTCCATGACTTGACAAGAGTGGCCCTCCTCCCTTGCTCATTCAGGGAACCCCAAAAACCACATAGGGCATAGCTAACTCTGTTGTGGTGTCTGTATGAACAACAGAGGAAAACAAAGAAAAAGATGAGTGGTCTGATGAACCAGCTTTGGACATAGCAAAATCATCTACCTGTGGCAAAATACCAGCCTGCTGTCATGTCAAAGGCTGCTTAGTTAATTTTCCTTTTTGTGGTTAGAAAAAAGTCCAACCAAGGGACTGAGAGTTTGTTCCATGGTCAGCCTGAAAAAGGTGCTCGTTTCCTGGGGAAGGTTAGCATGAATAGTTAGTAAAACAGGAAAGAAGCAAAAAAGCAACTTTTCTACCACACACACACACACACACACACACACACACACACACACTTTAAACACTTTCCCAAGCCCCCCAAAAGTAAAATAAATACAGGTTTCTCATGGAAAAAGTAGTTTTGTATAACAGTTTTGTACCAAAAAAAGTAAAACAGTGCACTCTCATTTAAAAGTACATAAAAGTCATGAGATAGTCAAGGAAAATACTTTTTCCTAGCTTAAAAATAGTTATTTTGCACAAAAACTTAGTGGAAGGTTTTCTCCTTGAAGGAAGCACTCTTCTTGGTGGCAGGAAAGCACTGAAGAGCTTGATGTCCAAACCTGTTCTTTTAGTGAGCTCAGCTTGAGCTAACAGTTTGGTCGTGTGGAAGGTACATTAAAGCTCTGGAAACTGGCCAGCTGTTATAATCTATGCAAGATTTAAGCTTCGGCTACTGCAGCAGTGACCAATATGAAGATCTTCATAAAGTCACCAAAATGATTAAAAGAAGGTTAAGTAGCTGAATAAGAGAATGACATATATCTCAACAACAGAACATCAGGAACTCAACCAAGAAACAGAATTTCTAGAAACTTCTAAGCTTCCCCAATAAACTTTGGATAGGAGGAGGAGGGGGGGCAGAAGGTTAATGGAATGAAGTTGGACAATACAGATGGAACGTTATGGTAAGAACATAACTTCTTTATCCGATGTTGTCCAATTCATTCCATTAACCTGAGGGACAGAGTCGCCGGCTACCATAATCCAGGGTGGCCATTAAGGAAGGATATTTCAGAGTACAGCAGAACCAAAAGCACTTCTGCTCCTGGATGCCAACTCTAATTTGTAATAACTGACAAAGGTATGGGGGCTTAAGACCAAGTAGCAGCAGCACAAATGTCCTCAATAGAAACTCTGGACCAAAAAACTTGAGACGTGGCCATGGACCTTGTAGAATGCATCCTTACTGGGCCTGGTAAGGGAACGCCTTTAGTAGAACAGAACCATAATACAATCTTTCAATCATGTGGCTAGAGAAACTTCGGTCACTGCCTTACCTTTTAGGCATTCGAAAAGGAAACAAAAACTGATCACACTGTCTGAAGGATTTAGTTCTAGGATGTAAAAACAAAGTTGTCTATACATATCAAGCATGTGTAAGGTGTATTCTCCTTTGTCTGATACTGAGGGAAGAAAACTGGAAGATCAATTGACTGGTTAATGTTTGTCTGTTTAGCCACCTTGGATAAAAAAGGAAGGATTTGTACGTAGGGTAACTCTGTCTTTATGAAGAATTTGTTGCTGAACAATTTAAGTAGTGACAAAAACATTAGAATCTCGAAACCAGACAAAGGGGGTGGAACAGTTGTCATGGACCACCTATTTTATGAAGAAAAAATGATGCAAATACTTGAAAATGAAGAAAGATATATTAGAGCATCCCTTAATGAGATAAATATAGGGAATAAGAAAGTGGACATTGTACTTCATGATTTGTTATTAGAAGGTTCAATCGATTATCAAACATATCTTTATATGCATGTAGAAAAGCCAAGGGTACCTTCGATATTTGGTGTCCCCAAGGTGCACAAAAATATAATGAGTCCACCCCTGCGTCCCATTGTAGCCTCAGAAAATTCAGTCACAGCACCAATAGCTAAGTGGCTGGATACAAAATTAAAAGTTGTCTCTAATACATGTAATGGGATTGTGAAAGACTCATGGGAATTACTACAACAGCTTACACAGGAAGTTTTTGATGAAAATATAATTTTCTATACTATCGACATTGTTGACTTATTTTCTTCTATACCCCATGAGGATGGTATGAAGTTGTTTGAAGAGGCTTTGGTGAATTATGGAAAGTTCGACAACAATGATTTTCGGTTAATACTTACCTTAATGGATGTAGTGCTTTCCAACAGCTTCATCCATTTTGAAGGTGAATTTTTCAAACAAATCCAGGGGGTAGCAATGGGGGCCAGGTGCGCCCCTACGTATGCCAATATCATATTGTCAGCTTGGGAAAATGAATTTATCATTAATTCAAAGTATAGTTCATGTTGGAAGCTGTATAGGCGCTTTTTGGATGATATGTGTTTCCTATGGGTGGGCACTGAGGAGGAATTCCAAGTGTTCTATAAACATATTTCTGAATCTACTGGCTTCCTTAAATTCACATTTCAAAGTGACAAAAATGAATTGAAATTTTTGGACATCAATGTTGGTAAAAGTGAAAAGGGTTTTTTTTCAAAGATATATAGAAAGAAAACGTATTCCAACTCCTACTTGTCCTTTAGTAGTGCACATCCCTACCATCAGAAGAAAGGGATAGTTAAGGGGCAGTACGTTAGGGCAAGTAGAATGACATCAAGAGAAGTAGACTTTAAAGAAGAATGTGATACCCTTTACCAAATGTTTATTGAAAGAGGATACCCACCAACCTTGATTAGTAGTATAGAGAAGGAAGTAAGGGATGAGAGAAGGGGAAGATTCAAACCAATCTTAGGTAGCCGAATTATGGGGGAAACATCTAAAAGAGTGTTGGAGGATCCAGGAAAGATAAACAACTTTATTATGGATTATTGTGGACAGGCAGTATATATTAGAAAGATGTTAGAAGAAGAATGGCTGAAATTTGGGGAACTATCAGATCTGAGTCTCCTTTTCAATGAACCATTGAAATGTACCTACCGTAGAGGTAGAAATTTAAAATCTATATTAGAAGGTCAAAAAGGACTGAAAAGGACCAAGAGAACGAAAGTGGGCACTTTTAAATGTGGGATGTGCTCACAGTACACGTATATATGTGCAAACAACACCATTTACATCAAAAGCAGGGACATTTTAATAGAGAGCAAGTACTTTGCAAACTGCGACACAAACGGTATTATTTATTTAGCTTTATGTAAAATATGTGAAGCATTTTATGTTGGAAAATCCGAAAGAAAATTAAAAAGAAGGATTTACGAACACTATTATGAAATGAGAACAAATAACTCTAAGAATGCTCTGTATAGACATAAAATGGATTGTCCCCAAGCAGTTTACAATTTCTTTGTTTTAGAAGTTGTTGAAAAAGATATAAGGGGAGGACAATGGGAAACATCAATTGAATACAAAGAGTTACTTTGGCAATTACACTTGGAAGCTAATAAACCTCCGGGTTTAAATGATGTTATTTCTATAAACCCAGTGTTAAAAATGAGGGCAGCAAAGCTGTAGATGGTGTCAAAAGTTTTTAATATTTACAATAGATTTTAATATATATACATCTCATTTACAATTCTATTCACCAATTTTTAGCCATATTCACAGATTTAGGTATTTTTTAATGAATTTTTGTATAGTATGTATAATATATATTTAATATTCCAAAGCAAATACTTGAATATTTATTGTTTTTAATTTTGCATATTTTTAAGAAGTTGTTTTTTATGAGAAATTGTGATTTTATGAATGGAGTCACTTCTAAGAATACAAGTGTAGAATTTTATATAGGTAATGCCACACCTATACAAACATATATTTTTTAGAAAAAAGCCTAGGTTTTTAAATGTTAAACTTTGACCAGTAGATGTCACCAAAGCATTATGAGTTTAAATATTTATGGTTATATTGTTTAGACCAGAATAAAATTAATTACATTTTTTAAAATGCAACAGGTTATACACAAGTTTTTTATAGAATTAAGTATGTGTTAGGATGATGTATGTTTTTTAGTTAATACTGTATTAAATAGGATGTTAGATTTGTATGTAAAGCTTTGTATAAGCTTAGTATGCTGTTTAGTTGTTAAATATTAGTGTTGGCTTGAAATAGTTAATTCTGTTTAATTGTATGATTGTTAATTAGTGAGGATAATATATAAGGGCATGGGCCTGAGGGCTTTTTGTTGTCTGATGAAGTGAAGCGTAAACGAAAACGTATTTTGGAGTGTTTCAAGCGTTAATGTTTTATTTGTTGCATCATTAAATCTACGAACTAGCAACTGCAGCTTTATTTCCTCATAGTGCTGTTATATTGTATCTGGTCATTTGGGCACTATTTTCCATTTGTTGGTTGGTCTGTCTTTATGAAAAGCCAAGTATGTAAACTTGGCAGAAACAGTCTGCTGCTCAGACACACTCCTGGTCAAGGTAATCGCTACTAGGAAGAGTTTTCCAGGAAAAGAATTTGAGATCTACAGCAACCGAAGGTTCAAAGGGAGGCTGGACCAAAGCTTGCAAAATCATAGTAAGATCCCAAGTAGGCAGAGGATCACTGACTAGAGGTCACAGCAAAAAGGTGCCCCTTCAAAAAGTGGTACATAGCTTAGAAGAAGCCAAAGATGCTGAATTAAAACCAAAATGGAAGTTAGAAATAGCAGCAAGCTGCATCATGACTGTAGAGTGACTAGCATCTTTCTTGAAAAGAAAAGCTAGAAACTCTAGGACTACTAAAACTGGTGCTATATAAAAGGATCTGATTCTGCTCCAGCCAAAGGGAAAAATATTTTCCATTTACTTTTGTAAATCTTGTGAGTGGAAGCTCTATGTGATGAAATCAAAATGTCTCAGACTGGAGAAGACAGTCTGGGAGATCTAGCCATCATCAGAAATGGAGAAACCATGCGGACAATTTCAGGGCCTGAATGTTGGGAACTGGATGCCCCGACTGGTGAGACAATAGACCTGGAGGTGGATCCAACCTCATCGGGGACCAAACTAGATGAGACCAAAGAAAGGTGAACCAGATTTGTCGAGGCCAAAAGTGAGCAATGAGAATCACTAAGTGTTCTGTAGGAACCTGGGAATCAAGGGAGGAGGGGGAAAGGCATATAGTAGACCGGAGGGACAAGCATGGACCAGAGTATCCCTGGGGGACTGTCCCCGAGGAGGGATGAAGGCAAAATACTTGCTGCATTTGTTGTTGAGGGGCTACGCAAACAGGTCACTGCAAGAATAAACCCATTTCTGGAAGATTGCCTCCGCCATGGATTGGTTCAGGGACCACTTTTGAGGTATCAGCAGCACTCTGCTGAGTCTTTCTACTAGAATGTTGGATTCCCCCAGAATGTGCATTGCTACTAGAAAGCCGTTTGAAACTGCCCACTGCCAAACCCTCATCGCTTCTCAAAGGGGGTAAGACATGGTCCCTCCCAGTTTGTTGAGGTATCAAATCACTGACATCTTGTCTGTTTGGATTGCAATAGTTCCCCATGGAAGAAAGTGGCCTAGTTCTTACAGTGATAGAGGTACTGCTTTCACCTCGAGAAAATTGATATGCAACTTGGTCTCTTGGGGCGTCCATGTGCCTTGGACCGTCTGGCATCCGTGGTCAACATGGCAGATGGGGAGTGGAGAACAAACAGTTGTCCTTGGGTTACCTCCAGGGACTGGATCCACCAAAGGAGATGCATACAAGAGATAGTTTGATGGGAAGATTCAAGGATTCCTGAGAAGAGACCACTGTACTAGTAAGGTCCACTGCAGAATATGCATATGAAAACGTGCCATTTGGTGAAGGGTTACGGTTGCTGCCATGGAGCCCAAAGCCTGTAGAATCAGAGGTTGGGGGTTTCAGAACAGTCAAGATCTGGTTAACATGGGATCCCAGATTTTGTACCCTGCCTAATGCAAGATAAAACTGAGCCACCGTTGTGTCTAGAAATGCCCCTATAAAGTCTATGGTTTGAACCCGATCCAAGTGTGACTTTTACCATTTTATAATTATGCGCACAGTGGAAGCTAGGGTGAAGAAGTAATCTCAGGCTTGAAGGAGAAGATGCCTGACTGGAGCAGTTAGGAGCCAGTAATCCTGATATGGAAATATCTGATACCCTTGCAGTTGGAGATGAGCTGCAACATTTGAACACCCTGGAGGCTGTGGTCAGACCAAACTGAAGCACCCAAAACTGGTAGTGACTGGTTCCCAGCCTGATTTGTAGAAAAGATCTGGAGCATCTGTCCATCTTGATATGGTAGTACGATCCTTGAGGTCTACAAGCGCATCCAATCGCTCATATTCAGGAGATGTAAGATGGATTGAATATTGACCATCCTGAACTTGGTATGTATCCTGAACTTGGTATGTTTCACTGACTTGTTCAGGTAGATGAGATTCAATATTGGCTGTAAGTCCCCTGTCTTTTTGGGTACTAAAAAGAATCTGGAGTAAATGCTCGATCTGACCCGATTGGGGAGGGGACCTCTTGGATGACCCTTTTTTTGTAGTAACTTTCTTATTTCCTACGCAGCATCCTCCCTCTGACTGGGTGAAACATCGGGAGATGAAATTTCTGTTCGGGGATGTCAGAAATGGAATGGAGTACCCTCTGGATACGATCCTTAGGGTGTATATCACATAATCGAAATCCCAAAATATCGAACACCATAAGCTCGAACTTGGAATGTCGAAATGTGATATAAGCTCAGAACAGCAAATTTTTTCCCAGGGAAATAATTTGCTGTTCTGAGAAATACACAAACAGCACAAGCACACCAAAAAAAGTAATCCACATATATACACTTAAAATCCTACTTCTAACCCTACACGAAACTGTACATACGCTACTATCTATCCACTTACCTTAACCCGCTCCCTAACCCTAAGGTCCGTAACTATCGCACACTCACCATACCCACTCCCTAACCCTAAGGTCTGTAACTATCGCACACTCACCTTACCCGGTTCCTAACCCTAAGGCCCCTATCACACACTCACCTTACCCGCTCCCTAACCCTAAGGTCCCTAACTATCCCATTCCCACACTCACCTTAACCTGGTCCATTCACCCACTTACCTTAACCCGGTCCATAACCTTCGCACCACAGTGGAGAAAATAGAGAAGTGGCAGAAACAGCCCACCAAATTCTTTTCCTAGGAAAGAATTCTATGTTCTGAAGCTTCGCTATTTTCAGCGTTTGCTGTTTTGGGTTCGATATTGTAACATTCAATGTTTTACTACTTCAATGTTATAATATATAAACCCGATCCTTAGCAACCACTTTTGTGTGTGATGGCCTCTCAGGCTTCTGGGTGTAAGGAAAAATCCCCCGACTGCTTTCAGAAGGGAGTGGTCGGGTAACCATTCAGGACCGTTGGAAAGGCTCATCTGAGGCAGGTTCCCAAGACCCTTGATTTTGCAGACCCCCTCTGGCACGAAGGCACAGTCTACCATTCTGACTATCCCCCTCTGCCTCGAGGGGGAGTCTCCCTGGAGTGTCCTGGAAAGGGCTCTGCAAATTCTGAAACTCTGAAATTCTGAATGGTGTCCCTGGCTGTGTGCTACATGAGCTAAATGAGGAATTAAACCCGCACATAAGGCAGCTGTTTAATCTCAGCCTTACCACAGGATACGTGCCCAAGGAGTGGCGTACGGCAACTGTGGTCCCACTCCACAAAGGCGGTGCCTCTACGGACCCTGGTAATTACCGCCCCATAAGCTTAACAAGTCTAGTCTGCAAAGCTATGGAGAGGAGAGGATCATAATGGAGCTCATAAACAAAGATATAGGGGACTTGCAGACATTGGACCCGACCCAGTTTGGCTTCGTCAAGGGCAGATCATGCCTTTTGAACTTGGTCGACTTCTTCGAAACAGTCACCAAGGCCATTGATGAGGGAAAGGCAGTCCATACAGCCTACCTTGACCTTGCAAAGGCTTTCGACACAATACCTCACTCGGGTATTGTAGAAAAACTTACCAGCTTAAATGTAAACCCATATGTCACAAGATGGGTTGCAAACTGGCTTAAGGACAGAACCCACAGGGTTAGAGTTGCTGGCGCTATGTCAGACTCCAAGCCGGTCACAAGTGGTGTCCCACAGGGCTCGGTCCTTGGCCCCCTATTGTTCGGCATCTACTTCTCAGAAGTACCGGCCAACATGGGAGGACTTTGGCTGACAAAGTTTGCAGACGACTGCAAACTGGGCCATAGTGGAAAGTGCATCGGACACGGATATCCTTCAGAAGGGACTCACGGAAACAGATAGCTGGTGCCAGAGCCATGGCCTGAAGTTAAGCGCCAAAATGTATAGTCATACCCTTGAGAAAAACAAGGTAACCCCAAGCTACCATATAGGTGGCAATCCACTAAGCACAGAAGAGGTTATCAGGGACCTGGGGACCCAGGTTGACAGTGGCCTTTCTTTTGACACTCACGTTGCTAAAGTGGTTAGAAAGACCTTCTACATTGCCCACCTGATCATGAAGGGATTCACATCCAGATCTAGTGAGGTCATTGTTCCCCTGTACTCTTCACTTATCAGACCAATGATCGAGTACAATGCCCATTCGGGATGTATCTCACCCGACATCTGCAGCAATTGGAGAGACCCCAAAGTTCCTCACCAAAGGATAAAGGACTCCAAAATCTGTCATATGCTGCCAGATTGAAGAAACTCCAGCTCTATTCAGTCGCATACCGTCTGCTCAGAGGTGACATGTGCCTGACATACAAGGCCATGTCCAACCGGAATTAATGGACATGCTCCACCTCAAAAATCCAAATCCGCCAAAACCACTAGAGCAAGCGACTTAAACCTTAGCACGGATATAAATAGGATGTGCTGGAGGGATAGATTTATCACTCAGAGACTCCCTATGCTGTGGAATAAAATCCCGGTCCATGTGAGGCAGAGCACCTCGCTGGCTCTGTTCAAGAGAAATCCTGACCTGTGGATGGGAGATCGTAGGTTTACCCCGGGAATCATCTCTGTGTCACTGCTGGACAGAGGCACAACAAACTAATGGGTACAGTATTTTTTCATATAAGGGGTGGCGTAAGCCACAAAACTTTGGGCTAGGCTTATAAATGCCTTAGGGCAGATAGCCTAGTATAAACCTATGAACCTATGAAACCATGTTTTCTTACTGCCATATTGGCTCCTGGAGAAGGTCTGCTGTGGAGTAGAAAAACTGATCCCAATGGCAGAGTCTTAACATCTTTTTTTACTCTGGATCAAGGCATCACGTACCATGGGTCCAAACAATTACAGCCATCAAAGGGGGCATTAATGAAGGACTGCTTGAAAGGCTCCACAAAATCGTACAGCCTCATCTAGGCATGACACCTATTAGCAATGCCTAAACTGGCCGCCCTTGAAGTACCCTCCATAGTGAGAGAGATAAGCTTCATGGACACATTACCCAGGGAATGCAGAGTGGCAAACCTAGAGGAAATAGACTCCTGCTCCTTGAAAGGTACAGACCCTGGGACCAACCTAGAGAGTTCCTTAACTAAGCCGGTAAAGTGACAGATGTAGTAGAGAGAGTAGCTCAACGCCTGAAGAGCAATGGCAGAGGAGGCGTAGACCCTCTTAAATCTTTCCAGAGCCTCCCATAAAACTGACTCCTCCGGGAAGGAGTTTGAGAGGACCATCTACCCTTCTGGCGAAGGATTTCAAGGATTTCTCTAAAAATACTTTATCAGGTGGGGATTTGCAAGACCCTTCGCCTTCCTCAAAGTCTATATCCATGGTAAGAGATTCCGTAGGGGAATCCACATGCTTTCTTTTTATACAGTCTCTTCCGAGGGACCTCTTTGGGAGGACACTCCAGGGACTATCAGAAAAAGCTTGGGGATCCACTGAGGGAACAGTGTGGAGGCTTTCAAGGACTGGCTGTCCATGTGGTAGCTCAGAGGTCTCAGGCACAGTTCCAGAGTAGGACAGGAGAGTTTCTATTGCAGTAAGTGCTAAGGGTCTCCAAGGAATGGAAAGGACCCTCTTCACAGCCATGAACATGGAACGACTCTGAACTATTGGAGCTGTCTCACTGGTGGCGAAGCCACAGGAGCAGACACCTCACGGAGGGAACAGGCTTCCCGCCCAGAGAGGTAGCCAGAGTAGAGTTGTCAAAGGTCAAGGCCCTGGGGGAAAGAGATGGCTCAGAGACCTTTGGAGTCTAAGTCAACCCCCCCCCCCTCCGGAACCAACTTCAAGGGTACAGCTCTGAGACGAGCTCGGAATCGAAGCGGCAGGAGCTGAGCAAGTCAGGGAGAATGTCAGAAGTGAAGAAGAAATCTTTATTGGCTCCAACGCACCAGGATCCAATGGAACAGACCACTCCAAAACAGAGGGACAAATCTGAGAAGGTGCTACAGGCTGAAACAAGAAAAGCCTCATGGATCCGGAAGTGGACGGGGCGGGCATAAGCTCCATCTGGGTCTCAAGGAACTGCCTCATGAGCTTACCCACATCCCTAGAGGACATGCTTTGGGAAGACCTAGACGAAGCTGAAGAGGTCGTCGGGGAGATCTCTGTGGGGAACGGGTTGGAGATCCTCCAGAAGGCACCGACAGAGAAGACCCTGGCACCAACACAGCCGGAGCTGACACCGAGGGGATGCCTTCTCAGCATGCATAGCCACAAAGGAGGAATGGGGTACAGGGGGGATGGAGGTGAGACAGCTTGGAGCCAAACACGTCGGTTCCAAAGACTTCTGTTTCTTCTGAGGAGGACAATGCGGGAGACTACCTCCTAGACTCATGGAAATCTTTGGGCTTCTTCATAGCTTCATATGTTAGTACTAAGCTAACTGCCCTTGCAAGCTATTTTAAGCCTAGCCAATAATCCCTTGTGAGACTCAAACCATGCACCTTGTGTTTGTAAGGCAACCATTAGGCCACCCTCCCAACTTCTTAGCTGGTGGTTGAGCACCTGATTTGGAAGGAGCCCCCAAGGAGGTGGAAGGAGGAAGCAAACCCTTTAAAATAAGCTTGCTTCTTCTATCCACCAGAGCCTGGGGATGAAAAGCCATGCGTATGTCCACAAGGGGCTTCCAAATGGAGAGGCCCCAAACAGTAGACGCACTCACCATGGGCATCAGAAAAGGAATCTTCTTCCCACAGGAAGTGTACTTTTTTGAAACCCAAAGGCTTCTGATCACCCATAAGGAGAAAAGAAGAAGAGGAAAAAACTTTTTTTTAAAAGCCTAACTGATAGAATCCGACAGCTAGAAAGAAAAGGAAGGCAAAGGATAATATAGAAAAGGTAGGAAGAATCAAAAAATTAGAAACTCACCCAAAAAGCTCTATATGGAGAAGCTCAAGCAGAATTTACTGCTAACACTAAGCATGGCAAATGAGATCGGAGGTAATGTGGGGGGAATGGGGCATTATGGATAGGAAGAAGGAGCTCAAGTTTGGAATCTTAAGCTGTAACAGAGTCCCTTCATGCTAACGGAATGAACTGGACATCAAACATCTGTAATGTACTCTGGTACTACTGACAATTTTATACAGGTAATTTAGTACTGTTGTCAGGAGCTCAGCAGCTGCTGTAAAAAAGACAGAGGTGTGAAATTGTTTTCCACTGTCTTTACTGCATAGAGGAAGAGAATTTACACTGATTTACGGCTATTTCCAATGTAGCCTTACCTCTTCATAGCAAAACAGAGCAATTAGATCAGTCAATGGTTCAAAGGCAGTTGCTACCTCTTTTGACAAATTCACATAAGCAGAATCACAATACTGAAATGCTAAGCTTTAATGTTTTTGTTTATACTACTTTACATTTTAAGGTGACAAATATAGTATCAAAGGTGCCTGCGACATTTAGAGAAAAGTCAGAAAAATGTTTCTTGCAATTCTTGTCAAGTATCAACACATTTACTATTTTCATGGCCTCCCACCACAGTAGGGCAAAACTGCCCAAATCAGGACTTCTGCGCAGGAAGTGAGACAGGTGGCAACACTATCAACTAGGTACACTGATACCATTCTAAAGACTTAAACCTTGCCTGTGATATAAATAGGACCTGCTGGACAGAGAGGTATGTATCCCAGAGACTACCAGATCTATGGAACAGGCTCCCCATCCATGTGAAGCAGAGTTCCTCCCTAACCCAATTCAAGTGCAACTTGGACAATTGGATGGGAAACCGGAAATTCGTCCCTGGTTTGGCACTTGTCTCTCTAATGGACACAGGTAGCCTGTAAATCTCCCAGGCCCATGCTTACACTTATCAAGTGTATCAGAACTTATCAGAGATTTTGGATGAATGGCTCGGCTTAAAAAGGCCCTTGTGGTCATTAGCCTAGTAAACACCTATGAACCTATGAACCCGCCACAGTAGGGGAAAATGCCCAAATCAGGACTTCTGTGCAGGAAGTGAGACAGGTGGCAACACTATCAACTAGGTGCACTGATACTGTTTATAAGAAGGTCTTTTATGCTTTTCTGTAACATCCTTCCAGAGGAAGATGCATATTTGATGCACATATCCTTGGGAAGAGACATCTTACATTGACGCTGAGTCAGTTCTTACACAAGTGGAGTGTATGAGCATTTTCTAGTCAAGGAATGAAACGTAACAATTAATGGCAACCATGATATACAGCTTTATTTACTTTAGCTTACACATGCTATATGCCCTTTCTTTAAAACATTAGGAAAGGGAAATATAGAGTACTTTATCTATACAAATAAAGGAAAATAAAAATCTTTCCATTGCTGGCACTGGGGAACAGAATTACTTTCAAATTCTTTCTTTTCCAGCATCAGCTGTCACTTATACAAGAAACTCCAAGGATCCCTCACAACAGTGACAGTTTTGCTAAATGAGGGAGAAGTTTGTGTGTGTGTGTGTGTGGGGGGGGTGTCAATTCATCTTGGACTAGGAATACAAAAGGAAACTTTGAACAAAGGCCTGCAATTTTAACTACTTTTTGGATGCAGATGTGTAAATCCATTGTATACTGTAAAACAAGCACTAAGACAAACACAGATGAGGGCAATTTAAAAAAATGAAAGAAGCAGTCCTGTTACAGAAGGTATACAAGATGATAGTGACTGACACTAATCACATTATATGTCAATGGCAGGAGAATACACCATTAGTTACTTATGAATAGCAGGACTTGTATAAAGAGGACTCAAATGGATTATGGGAAAGAGAAAGGGTTGAAGAAAAAGAAGATCACGTGTTGATATGTCAAACCCCACTGCCAGACATTTTGCAGAAAACAGTAAAATTATTTAAGAAACAGAGTACATTATATGTCAATGGCAGGAGGACACACCATTAGTTACATATGAATAGCATGACTTGTATAAAGGACTTGAAATGGATTATGGGAAAGAAAGGGTTGAAGAAACACGTGTTGATATGTCAAACCTCACTGGCAGCCATTTTGCAGAACACATTACAATTATTTAAGATACAGAGTGATTTTAAGGTGTTAAAACAGCTCAGAAAACAAAGACAGGTGAAAAATAGATTTTTTTTTTAGATCTAAGGTGGAGTTTTCCAAAATGACACCTAACAGAGCTCTCTGGGGAAATCATTATGTTAAGAGTTTTAAACACCAAACACTAACAAAAAACATTGAAATACATGACTTCTATACATATTTATTTATTTGTATTTGTTTACTGGGAAGTCTACTGGGTGAGGGTTAGCTCATTTTCAGTACAGGTCTGGGGAGAAAAGCTCCAAAAAATAAACATGATAAAGCTACAGAATCAAAATACAGAAATCAAGCAGTAATGGTACAGAAATTACATTACAGAATAGGTGATACAATAGACACTAGTTACACAGATGTTAGACTTAAGTATGCACGCTAAACAAGAATACAATTAATGACATGAGTTAATAGCAAATGTGTAAATACAGTATTGCAGTTTTGCAGCAGAGAAGGAAAGATGGAGAGCAGAAGATTAAAGATTCTGAAAGTAAGGTATACCCTTACAGCTACTGGTATACAGGCATCAAGAATGAATGGAAGATGTGGTAGGTAACTGATATAGTAAATATGTGCGACTGGGTGGAACATGTACTTATAAGTTGGAAGCACTGAATGTATATATGAAGAGTCTACACCATAAGTGAGATGGGGAGGAAAAGTAGGAAGGCTAGGAATATTGGGTTTTCTTATTGTCAATGCTGGTACATATTCAATAGCCAATGGGAAAACAGGTGGTGTTTCATCGAAGTCTTAAAGCATTAAGGGGTTGCTAGTAGACCTATCTGAAGTAGGGAGAGCATTCCATACTTTTGCTGTAGCATACGGGTAAACACATTTGATGAGTGGAAAGGTTAGGTTTAGCTACATTAAGGAGCATTTGATTGACTGATCGCAGAGGTCTATTTGGGTGATGCAAGGTGAACAGAGAGGAGAGGGCAGGACAAATAGAAGGTTTATAGATTTAGCTTATGAGCTGTGGTTAGCTACAGGTATGTTAAATGTTGGGGAAGTGCTAGCCAGTTTAGATGTTGAAGTGATGCGCAGTGGTGGGAGGAGTGTTTGGCATCGGTTACAAATATTGAGATTTTACTGTAGGCATGACTCCAGTTTGGATTTAAGAGAGGATTTTACATTAATAAGGAGAGGTGCACCATAGAACAAGGATAGAAGTAGAAAACAAAAGCCAAGTGATAGTCTTGCTGCATAGGTGAGGAAGTGTTTGTGCCTGTATAGGATGCCTAGTTTCATTTTTTTTTTTGTTTTTTGAAGTTTCGGTTAATATGCTGGTCGAAAGTTAGGTGTTCATCTATGATGACCCCTAGAAGTTTGGTATATGGGATTACGTCAAGGCAAATGCTGTTCAGTGAGTTGATCGTAAATTTGTTTTTGGTTGAGGGGGGTGAATAACAGGAGTTTGGTTTTATTAGCATTTATGGCTAAATGATTATACACCCAGGTTTCAGTGGAGGTGAAGGCATTTTGTGTGAGTATAAGTAGTTCTGATGTAGACTTTGCCATGCAGATGACGGTGGAGTCATCTACATACTGGATGACATTAGCATGGGGTATATGCTGGCATAGAGATCATTAATGAAAATGCTGAAGAGCAGTGGACCTAGTATGGACCCTTGTGGGACTCCAGTACTGACGTTGAGGAAAGGGATTGGTGCCATCTGGTTGCTTGTCTGTCTGTAAGGTAGTAAAAACCAGCCTAGGGTATGGCGAGATATGCCTAAACTGGAGAGTTTAGTCAGAAGTGGGTGGGAGACCGTATCAAATGCCTTGGAAAGGTCAAGAAATAGTGAGGAGACAAGGTTTCCCCAAGTCTCAAGCAAGGTTGACTCTGCCCAAGAAAGATTTAAGACCAGTGATGGTGCTATGACTAGGGCTAAACCCATGTTGGGTTGGGGAGAGGAGGTTGTGGTGTAGTATGTAGTTAAGTAGTTGGCTATGGATACATTTTTCCAGAATTCTGGAGATGAGAGATGATGGCAATTATCTCTAAAATGAGTAAAAGGAAGGCTAGGATGAAGTACAACTCTCATTGAAAACTGTAGCAAATTGATCAGTTTTTCAGATGTTAAGAAAAAATGTGCATTTGTCAGTACAAGCTATAAACAGGATGCACGAGCTCACATCACAGTAAGACTTAATGCAAAGATTTGTAACCGCTCACACACATGGTAGTACCCTGTGAAAAAAATGAAACTTACCTACCATGATTGCAACTAACACCAAAATTTGTATCTGACAAACTACCTCTCAAATTAGGATTCAAAAATCCTGGGGTGTGCACATGTCTTCTCTGAAGGAGAGATGCTCAGTGTGGGCTAATAGCTTTTAGTAAAAGAAATCCAAAGATGCATTAGGAACTCATGAAAATACCAGCAATAGCTTCACAGATTTATATATGTGTGGATATATACACACTCACATAGATATACATGTGTGTCTTGTCAGAAACTCGAAATTCATATGGTCAAGCCACTAAGGTACTGTACACGAGCACATCCACTCGTGCATTAATTGTGCCATTTCAAATAGAACCAAGATACTCTCCTCCAAAAAAATGAAGCCAATCTGGTGGTCCCCTGCCATAAACAAACATTACAACAAAAGGAAGAAACTGTTGCAGAAAAGAGGAAAATTCCAGGATGCAAAAAACTCCCTTACCAGCCTCAGTAAGACATTGAGATCCCTCAAAATCCTCCAAATCTAGTTATGAAAATAAAATTGCCAAAGATTCCAAAGACAACCACAAGGCATTCTATAACTATGTCAAGAATCTAAATGGCAATGCTCAGATCTGCTCTGAGCTACAACAGAATGGCATTAAATATACTGATCCGAAGGATATTGCCAATATCCTGGCAGATCAATTCAGTGCCAACTTCACCCCCCCCCCCCACCCCCTAAAAGGCCCATCTCAATACCAGAATATTGCCAAATTCCGGTAATAACAGCCACCCAGGTAAAAAAACGCACTCTCCAAAGCTAAGAATACAGCATCCATGGGACCAGATGACATCCCGGGCTGTGTATTACATGAACTACAAAATGAACTGGCACCTCACCTAAGTGTCATGTTTAATTATAACCTCACTTCAGGCTTCGTGCCCATTGAGTGGTGCACAGCTACAGTTATCCCACTCCACAAGGGGGGATCCACCTTGGATCCTGGGAACTACAGTCCCATCAGTCTGACGAGCCTGATATGCAAGGCCATGGAACGTATGGAACTTATAAACAAAGACATTGGCAACCTTCAAACACTGGACCCCACCCAGTTTGGGTTTGTGAAGGGCTAATCTTGTCTCATGAACCTGAATGACTTCTTCGAATCAGTGTCCAGAACCGTGGACGAGGGTAAGGCAGTCCACACAGCCTATCTGAACCTCGCCAAGGCCTTTGACATTAATCCCCCACTCTGGAATCATAGACAGACTTACTAAGCTGGGCATTAATCCCTACGTCACTCGATGGGTTGCCAACTGGCTTACTGACCGAACCCACACTGTAAAAGTAGCAGACTCCAAATCCAGCTCCGGACAAGTGACAAGTGGAGTACCTCAGGGTTAAGTCCTGGGACTGGCTCTTGTTTGGCATCTACTTCTCTGAAGTATAGGCCAACAGTAAGGGAATCTGTCTAACAAAGTTTGCAGATGACTGCAAACTGGGAGCCATTACTGAATCCCCAAATGATGTGGATACTCTACAAAAGGGCCTTACAGAAACAGATGCTTGGTGCCAGAGCCATGGTCTTAAGCTCAATGCCAAGAAATAAAGAAGTTATGTCTTACCATAACATTCCATCTGAGGTGTTGATCATCTTCCAGTCATCACTGATGGGTTCGGTTCCGAGTCAGCCTTATACCAAGGTTGCGTGCACCAAAAAACTCTCGAACTAAGATGCTACCCACAATGCCCTTTGCTCAGTTACCTCAGATCGAGTTTGCATGCAACATATAGAGAAAGAATAATTCAGAGGCCATCTCTGAGCAGAACACCTAATACACCACAAAGACCCAGAACATCTGCCAGGAACCCTAGGAGGGGGTCCGGTGGGAGGGTGGGATGACTGGAAGAAGATCAACAACTCAGATGGAACGTTATGGTAAGACATAACTTATCTGAAGTTGTTAATCTTCTTTCTATTCATCACTGATGGGACCCAGTCCCCAGCTACTTGGAGAACCTGGGTGGCCCTTATGGAAGAACATTCCTGAGAACCATTGAACCAAAGGCTGCTCTTCCCCTGGAGATCAGATAAAAGTGCGGGGCTTAGCCCAAATGGCAGATGCACTAATGCCATTCATGGAGGCCCTAGAGTGGAAGGCAACAGATGCTGCAATAGCCCTAGTTGAGTGAGCTTTGATTTGGCCAGGCTTAGGTCCCTCTGTAACTGAATATGTGAAGGCAATGCAATCCCTGAGCCATTTAGACAAAGTAACCTTTGATAATGCACCTCCCATTCTAGGGCCCGCAAAGGAAACGAAAAGCTGGTCTGACTTGCGAAATGATTTAGTTCTGTCCAGATAAAAGCACAATTGTCTATGAACATCCAGGGAATGTAGGCAGTATTGTCCCTTGTTAGAGTAATTCGGGAAAAACACAGGGAGCTCAATGGACTGGTTAATCAAAAAGTCAGATAGGTTAGCTCGAAGTGATACTCTGTCCTTATGAAAGATCAGATAAGGGCTCTTGATACATAACGCTTGTAATTCAGAAATTCATCTTGCTGAAGTTATAGCCACCAGGAATAAGGATTTCCATGACAAAAAATTTTAGATCACATGTAGCAGCCAGCTCAAATGGGGGCAGAGAGAGAGAACCTACAGAACCCAGAACAAATTCCATGCCTCAACTGGCTGTCTGATGGGAGGCCTACTGTGAAAAAATACCCTTGAGAAAGGTCTTGCAAAGCCGAAAGGAGATAGGTGGTACTCTTTCAGACCCGTTATGGAAGTTGGAAAACGCTACTAGATGGACTCGAATGGTGGAAGCAGAGGCCCCTTTGTCGAACACCTCAGCCAAATAGTGAAGAATAGTGGCTATGGGGGCTGAGAACGGGTCTAGCTTCTGATTATGTGACCAAATAGAGAATCTTTTCCATTTATCCCTGTAAAGTTTCCTGGTGGATGGTTTATAAGAAGCCAAAATAATATCCCGGACAGGTGAAGAGAGGGTTTCCTGCCTGGCAACTAACAGAAGTGGAGAAACCAAGCTGTCAGCTTGAGGGTGGACAGATTCAGGGGAGTCAGCCCTTGTGGATGAGAAATTAGGTCCTGACGAGTGTCTAGAATCCAATGAGGTTGTAACACATGAGGTAGAAAGAAGGGAAACCACACTTGATGAGTGGGGCGATGAGGATCACTTTGCTTCTCAACCGAATAACTTTCTTTAAAACAAAGGGAATCAGAGGAATCGGAGGGTAAGCATAAAGGAGAATCGTGGGCCAATCGTGGACTACAGCGTCTCTCGGTGACTCACCGAGAGGGGGAAAGAGGGCAAAGTAGCTGCTGCATTTTGTATTTGAAGGGGAGGTGGAAAAGGTTGCAGCATGGCTGGCCCCAGCGGCTGAAAATTTCCGTTGCCACACTCAGGTTGAGAGACCACTTGTGAGGATGAAGGATGCATCTGCTCAGTCTGTCTGCAATCCCGTTGGAGCTTCACGGGATATGCATTGCAATCAGGAAGCGGATGGAAGCCATCGCCCACTGCCAGATTCTCATGTCTTCGCAACAAAGGGGGTACAATTTGGTCCCTCCCTGTTTATTTACCAGACCACGGACATGTTGTCTGACTGGACAGCAATCGTTCCGGAAGGAGTGGATGAAAAGCTTGCAACGCCAACAGCACCGCTCTTAACTCCAGGACATTGATATGCAAATTGACCTCTACATCAGACCACGTGCCTTGGACTGACTTTCCCTGGAAGAAGCCCCCCCCCATTAGGGAAGCATAAGTGGTCACCGTGGCGCTGGGCTGTGGAACCTGGAAGGGACTACACCAAAGATTTTTGTCTGTACTCCTCCACCAGAGGAGATCTTGTTTGCAAATGTTGGTGATGAGTATCTTTGAGCTCAGGGGGTGAAGTTTGGGTATCCACTGAGGCTGAAGGAGCCATTGTAGTAATCTCATGTGTAGTCTGGCTAAGGGAACTATGGGGATGGCTGCAGCCATAGATCCCAAGGCTTGAAGAATTTCCCTTGCAGACACCTTGCTTTGATAGAGTATCACCTGAACTTGTGCCCAGAGTCTCTTAGGCCTGTGGAGAGGAAGTGAGATTAGGCATGACTGAGTGTTGAATACTGCCCCTATGAATTCCAGTTGTTGTGATGGTTGAAGGTTTGATTTCTCCCAGTGTATGGTGATGCCCAATGTCTCTGCTAGAGCCAATGTGTAGCGGAGGGCCCTGAGCAGAAGACGCTTGGTGGGGGTGGCGAGGAGCCAATCGTCTAGATATGGAAACACCTGGAATCCCTGAAGTCTCAGATGAGTTGTTACCACTGCAAGACATTATGTGAACACTCTGGGGGCCATCGAGAGACCGGAAGGCAGGGCTCTGAATTGATAGTGATTGGCTCCCAACCGGAAGCGAAGGAGGCTCCTGGAGCGCTTGTCCATCTTGATATGGTAGTACGCATCCCAGAGATCTAATAAGGACATCCACACACCCTCCCGCAGAAAGGGGAGGATGGATTGAATTGTGACCATGTGGAACTTGGTCTGAACTACCGATTTGTTTAGTTGGCTGAGATCCAGAATGGGCCTCCAGTCCCCTGTTTTCTTTGGAACCAAAAATAATCTTGAGCAGAACCCTGATCCGCACTGATCTCAGAGGACCTGTTGGATGGCTTGCTTTTGAAACAGCTTTCGTATTTCAGAAGCTGCCTCCTCCGTTTGACTGGGTGGAACATCGGGAAGGGATTTCGGAGGTCTTGGATAGGATATTAGTGGAATATGGCAGCCTCTGGTAATGATTCTCTGCACCCACTGATCGCTCGTAATGGAGAGCCAGGCAGTTTGGAGCAGAGAGAAATGCGCCCCAACTGCTTTCCAGAGGAAAGCAATTGGGCAGTGCCTCAGGAGCGCTGATATGGTCTACCTGAGAAGAAATCTCTGAAGCCCTGGTTCCGGGGACCCCCTCTGCCCCAAAAGGGATGTCTTCCATTATTGGAACCCCCTCTGCCTCTGGAGGAGTCCTCACCATGTGCGTCTCGGAAAGGACGTTGAGACTTCTTGTGCCACATCTTTCCGCTCCTCTAGATTCCTGGAGAAGGAATGCTGAGGTTTGGAAAAGCGTAGGGCAATGGCAGACCAGGTCTTCCCGTTTTGCTCGCACCTGGCTAATGTATCCTTGACCTTAGCACCAAACAGAGCCGAAGGCTCGATAGGGGCATTTAGAAAGGAAGACTTGAAGGAGTCTGCGAGGTCACAGATGCGCATCCAGGCGTGATGTCTCATGACTATGCCTGCACCCGCAGCTCTAGCTGCTCCTTCGGTTGCATGTGACAGCAACCTCATAGATGAATTAGACATAGATTCTAGGGTGGAAAGTTGGGAAGACCATCTCGTGCTCCATCCAATACTTGACCTGCAAGGGTTCCGGAGAGTTCAGAGAAGATCTCTCTGGAGCCTCGTAAAATGTGCCAGAAAGTTCAGAGAACTAACTGCGAAGGTCGCCGACACAAAGACTCACTTCCCTAACCTGTCCACTGCCCAGGACTCTTGTTTGGCAGGTGAACAGCAGGATTCCCTTCTGCAAGGTCCTTTTTCGTGGCAGCCGCCACCACCATAGCATCCACTGGCAAATCTCTGGACCAATGAGGTTGATCCTCTGGAGGAGAGAGTACTTTGTCTGATCTCCGGGGGATGGCCTCAATGGAGTTGGGGTTCTTCCAAGCCCGTTGCATGATGAGTTAAACCAACTCATCGGCAGTGGGGGGGGTGGTCACCCAAAATGTAGAAGGCAGAGAGCGAAAGGCCTGCAGGAATAGGGATTCCTCTGAGGAAGGGTTTGAGGACTTCCAGTCACCCCTCTGTTTCAAGATTTCCATGATGTCCCCGAAGGAGACAGTCAAGGGGTGACCGTGGGGACCCTTCCCCATCATCACAGTCCATATCCTCTCTGATGGACTCCTCTGGGGAGTCCATGTGTTTCCTCTTACACACCCATTTCTGAGGGGGTTCTTCGTGGGAACATCCGAAGAAGACTTGGAAAGGGAAATGCCCTGGACAGGGGTCTCCTGGGCCTTGTGATCTCGGAGTCTTGGGGGGGGTGGCCTTTGACAGCTGCGGCTCAGAGGGAAATGGGGGAATAACCAACTGTGGAGGATTGCTAGCAGCAAGCTCTCTCTCCATAGGTTCATAGGTAGGTACTAGGCTATCTGCCCGAGGGCATTTATAGGCCTAGCCAGAGTGTGTTGGCTTTCGCCGCCCCATTGAATAATTAACTGATCCTCTGTCGAGCAGAGCCAATGAAGTGATCCCAGGAGTGTAATTTCTGTCACCCATCCACTCATCAAGGTTTCTCTTGAAGAGTGTTAGTGAGGGGCTCTGCCTGATGTAATTTGGAATTTTGTTCCAAAGCATGGGGAGTCTCTGTGACAAGAATCTATCCCTCCAGCATGTTCTATTTATTGTTGTGGCGAGGTATAGCTAACTAGAGGGCGTGGCTCGCAGTGACTTGGATTTCTTTAGGTGGATCATGTCCAATTCTGAGTTGGACATGGCTTTGTAATTCAGGCAGAGATCACCTCTGAGTAAGGGATATGCCACCGAGTACAGCCGGAGTTTTTTCAGTCGGGCTGCAAAGGACATATGTTTGAGGCCAGTAATCCTCTTGGTGAGGTACTTTTGTGGTCTTTCCAGCTGTTGGAAGTGTCTTGTGAGGTACATCCCAAATGGGGCATTGTACTCTATGATGGGTCTAATGAGTGACGAGTAGAGGGGCACTATAACCTCTACTTCTACATGCGAACCCTTTAGTAATTAGATGGGCCACATAGAAGGATTTCCTAACTACTCTGGCAATATGATTGTCAAAGGAGAGATTACTTCCTACCTGGGTCCCCAGATCACTTATTACCTCTTCTGTATTACGGGGGCTGCCACCTGTGTGGTTATTCATGGACATTTTGTTTTTTTTCCCCAAACGGGATGACTATGCATTTTTGGCATTTTAAAGC